>NC_024512.1:2667128-2829290 GCF_000001215.4 Drosophila melanogaster | reverse complement strand
GAATTCTTCCTGTTCAAGGACAAAAAGGATGTCCTTACCTATGAATCATATGCCGACTTATTCCACGTAACTAACTTAAGTTTTTATAAAGAAATAATCAATCTAGAATCAGGATATGTTAGAAAGGATACAAATATTCGGACAAAATTGGAAATTACTTACGAAATACAAATACTGGAATTAATTCTGACACAAGTGATACCAACTAGATCAAAAAGGGGAATAAATGAGTTAGGTACTGTTTGGAAATGGTTAGCTGGAACTTCGGATCACGATGATTTCTTCTCTAGACAAATATAGATAGAAAAAGGCGACAGTGAAACAACAAGTGTAAGCCACTTCCTTCAAAAACTAAAGATTAAAATTATCTATAAAGAAATGACACTTAAACTCGCCAAAGCCCTCAGGTTCTGATCTTCCAGAGGTCATTTACCGAAATCATAAGCCCTTACAACTATTGAGATGTACCACGAAGCTAATTGATATACTAACTTATGCGGAATCTAATCCTGAATAAACATAAGGAACTTCTACATCCAGGTACAGAAAAAGCCATTAATTGGTTTAAAGAAATATATAGAATATAGAAAATACTATTACCCTGATAGTCAAAAGCTAATTCAAAATATTATCAACTAATGTGAAATCTGTAATCTGGCAAAAACAGAACATCGAGACACAAAATTGACAAATGAAACAACTCCAGAAATATTTAAAACAAGGGCTTTTTATCTCACGGGAAACCAGATCTTCCTATCTTGTATTGATATTTTTGTTTAAAATTTGCCTCACTAGTTGTAGTAAAAAGTAGAGATTTGCTAAAAGTGAAAGGAGCCATAATAAAATATTCAATGATATAGAAAAGCCACAGGAAATTAAAGCAGACATAGATTCAGCTTTAATGTACATAGCTGGTTAAGATCCGAAGGCGTAAAAATTTCTGTTACAACCAGCAAAAATGATATATCTGATATAGAAAGATTTCAGAAGACCGTAAATGAAAAGCTGAGAATCATCGGTTGTGAACAAAATATTGAAGATAGGTGTACAAAATTTAAAAAGACAGGAAAGATTGAACACATTTGAGGAAAAAACCGCGGCATGAAAATCGTTCATTACAAACCAAAATTTAAGAAACAAAAAGGTTTAATAAGAGCAAATAACATAATTCCAGACCACCCAAAGAAGCGCAAGAAATAATTATAATTATTATAATTAATAAATAATTATTTCTAATAATGCCCAGTTGCATGTTGTCACTTATCACCATGGTCAGATGGAGCAACATCGAAGTAAACCCAATAAGTGGGAAGAATGGATATTTTATATTCCAGACCGGAACGATGGAAATTCCAATCAGCTACGAATACCTCTATTTTGAGTATGAACATAACAAAGACAATGCTTATGTTCGAAAATCTAGTAACTGAAGCTAACGACTATCCCAATGTACCACAGATTCAATATTTAGTCGATATACTTAAACGGGAAATAAATTGATTAAGAATTATTTAGCGAAGCAAAAGAGGTCTTTTGAACGTAGTAAGGAAGACAAATAAACACTTATTTGGTACATTAAATGAAGACAACAGGAATGAGCTACAGGAAAAAATTTATGACATGTCAGACTCCGTGAAAACCCATGATCTTAACATAATTATCGACATAATCAACAGCGGTATTGACATAATTAATAGGCTCAATGTGGAAAAAGAACAGAACCAACAAATTGCGATACTGATATTCAACCTACAATGAAGATATTCAACCAGGAAACAATAATACGATAATACGATTGGGGGAGTGACATATCCAAAAGACTTAAGCACATGCACACACTAATACACATACAACATATACACCCAAACACACCCTACACTACTCCGGATGTACCCAACAGATACCAGATAAGAATAAGATTGTCATATGATCTTCAAGACTTTAGTTGTTACCATGTGGTTGTAGTCGTTTTAGTTTTTTATTTGTAATTGGTTTCTCTTCTTGTAATTATATTCTTTATTATTTCCATTTGAAGGGAGCAGGGAAGGTCCCGCTCCGTTCGAGATCAACTCGTAATTGATATCATGATCTGCATGATCTGCATACAAAGATTTCTTAGCCTAGGTCGGGGAGCAGCGCTGCCGGCGTAGCCTGCAGCGTAGCGATGCTTATCTATGTTATCTTATATATATATGCACGTGGGTGCTTTGTATTACGCATACACTTGGGCTTGACTGTATATGTACACATTGTAACGGAGTGCTAGAATGTGCTTGTATGTTATGAATATAAGTTATCCAACCCATAAACATAGCACCCTTCCACAGCGTATAAACAAATTTCAATTTTCAATCTCGTCGGCATTTCCTTTGTCTTTGTTTTTGTCTTTTTTTTGTCATTGCCTTTGCCAGCGCTTAGCTACCCGCTAAAGTAAATAACCCAAACTTAACGTAAACACAGCTTCCGCTTGAAGACCAAACCACGGCCAACTTATTGCGCTTCAATCAAAAACTGCAGAGATCAGCATAATTGAATTTCACAATGCAGTGGAATAATTCCAGCATAAAGCTTTTATCAAAAGTTCAGAAAGTGTCAAAGAAAAGCTTCTGGCCGAGGTTGATTGGCTTAGGATTCAGAATTTGAAGATCAGTCTGATTCGGGAGGATAAAAAGAACGGTTTATAAATGTATAAATAGATAACAATAAGCGTTTGGTATCCAAGTGATAAGTTGAAAAGTTTAACACCAATAAAATATTAAAAAATAAAAAATTATTTTTTTAAATAATTTATCCCGCAAAAAGTTAATTGGCGCCCAACGTGGGGCGGCGTACTTAAAAGTTCTAAATAAATATTAACGAAAATAAGTTAATTACAAAACGTAACTCGCGGCGCCAACAACTCATATTTTTAGTGGAAAAATTAAAACATCCACAACAATCCAACGACACCTAACTACTGTGACAGTGATCGTGAATAAACTTAATCGGAAATCAATAAATGCAATAATCCAATTAAGAATTTAATATAAAAGGTGGACTGAATACTTAACACTAATTACGAGAACACAATATTAAAAAATCAGAACTCAACTACAAACACAATTAAAAAAAAAACAAACGTAAAAATCAACACCAAGAAGGAAGGAAGAGCTGAAGGCAACCCCCGGCCACAGCTAGATACAAAATTGAAGGAAAACACCAATCAATAATAATTAAGACGACCCGATTGAAGGAAGACTCCCAAATAATTAAGACAAACCTATTGAAGGAAGACCCCAACAGAAGATAATCAGGACAACTACATTGAAGGAAGAACTCCCACGGAAAGTATCGTGAGCAGATAAAAAATAGCACTAAGCCTTTAAATAGAATCTAAAAATTAAGATCAAGATACCGAGAGTACTACAAGCTTTAAAATTAAACTTTAAAATAATTATTTTAAAACAAACTGGAAGGTTTGATAAATAGTTTTGAAAATTTAAAATTAACAATGGCGGGATGGCGGGCGGGATATCCAGCGCCAGTAACCTGACAATGGAATTAATAAATAGATTAATAAGTGTACAGTTGAGTGAAGTGACCAGAAAAATTGAAGGGATAGAAGGGCAGTTAACCGCTAACAGAAATTTTTTTTTTTTTTTTTTTTTTAATTTTATTATTTATTGAATCTTCCCTTTGTGTTAAGAGACTAACAATAAGTGTTCAAATCTTAATCTAACTTAATTAACTTTCACTTAGTGATAGTTTTTTTTTTTTTCATTAATGCCCTAATAAGTTTATTGCTGGGCTGGGAGGTCGTTGCGGTGCAGCCGGCTTTGACTGCATACTCGGATTAGTTTTCTTGCGAGGGGATTTGTATGGGTGGTCAGCTTTTCGTTATACTTCGTTTTTTTCTCAGCTATTACTTCGATTACTAATTTGATTTTTAGGTCTCTGTGTATGTTTTCGTTCCGAAGGTACCACGGCGCTCCAGTGATAATTCTCAGAATTCTTGACTGTGCTCGCTGAATAATGTCTATGTTACTTCTGGATGCGTTGCCCCACAGCTCGGAGCCATAAGTCCAGATAGGTTTTAAGACGGAGTTGTATAGAAGAGCTTTGAACTCCAGACTAAGTGGAGAGCGAGCATTTATGAGCCAGTGGAGGTTCCTTGCTTTAAGTTTAAGATGTTTCGATTTGGCTTCTATATGTTTGCGCCAAGTGAGCCGCCTGTCCAGATGAACACCCAGATATGTTACCTCGTCGGCTTGTGGAATGCATATGTTATTCAAGACCAGTGGTGGGCATGTTTGTTTGTTTAAGGTAAAGGTAACCTGCTTGCATTTTTGAACATTTATTGAAATTCTCCAGTCGGCAAGCCATCGTTCTACAGATGTTAAGTGTCGGGATAGGAGTGCCGTGGCTTTTATTGGGCATTTGGAGCGACTGAGTATCGCGGTATCATCAGCGAACGTGGAGGTTGTTAGATTGTAGTCTATGGGGAAATCCGCCGTATACAGGGTGTATAAGATTGGACCCAGTACACTGCCTTGCGGCACTCCAGCTTCGATTGCGCAATCGCGTGAAGTGCTTGTATCGCATCTTATTGCAAACACTCTGTTATATAGGTATGACTTCAGTAGCTTATGTGTGTTTTGGGGCAACAGCTTGATTATTTTAAACAAAAGTCCATCGAGCCACACTCTGTCAAATGCCTGCGCGACGTCTAGAAAAATGGCTGTGCAGTATTCTCGATGTTCAAAAGCAGTACGAATTTCTGACGTGATTCGGTTGACCTGTTCGATGGTTCCATGTTTTTCTCTAAAGCCAAATTGATGTGTTGGAAGTGTGTTGTTTATTCTAAGGTGAGGGCTAATCCGAAGGAGTAGCATTTTTTCAAACAGCTTTGAAAGACATGTTAGTAAGCTTATCGGTCTATATGATGATCGCTGCGTTTTATCTTTTCCTGGCTTTGGAATCATTACTATGGTCGACTTTTTCCATTTTTGAGGGAAGTATCCAAGCTTGGCGATTGCGTTGAACAACAGGCAGATGTGAAGAATAGCACACTTTGGGAGTTCAATGAGCATTCTTGGAGTTATTAGGTCGTAGCCAGGCGATTTTCTTGGGTTCAGTTGCTCTTTGATAACCTTTGCTAGTTCACATGGTCGGAATTCAAAGGGTTCTTGAGGATCTAGATTGGCTGCTATTAAAGGAGGGAGAATAAATGTGTTGGTAGAGGGATTTGGTCGGAATACATTTTGTAAATGGTCAGCGAAAGCACAGGCTCTTTCTTCATCACTTCGAAACCAGGTGCCAGAGGGACTTCGTAGTGGCATAATTGGCGCTATTGGAGTCTTTAGGTTTCTGTGAGCTCTCCAAAGAGGGTACTTAGTGCTGGTGGGAGAGAGTTGCTCGATATATGAACGTTGGCTGTTTTTTTCCTCTTGTTTGAGAGCATTGGTAAGCCTGCGTGTGGCTATCTTAAGCATGTGCTTTGTAATTGGTGATCTATTAGACTGCCAATCCCTTCGTAGGCGTCGTTTATCTAATACCAGCCGCTCGATTTCGCGATTAGTTTTGATGTAGTTTGGTTTTGCATACGTCACTGGCGGGGTTGAAGCCTTTGCAGCCGAAACTAAAATGTTTTCAAGAGTTTCCGTTGACTTGTCTATATCCTCCTTTGTAGATAATGCCGTCGTTAGTTCTATGTGTGAACAGACATACTTTTGATACCTTGGCCAGTTTGTTCTAAAATTTGTGAGTCTATACGGTGGGTCGACGATGTGGGGGCGAGTTAGCATATTTAGAAAAACAGGTGAGTGATCTGATGATAAATCTGCTAGTGCTTCGGCGGTGACCATGTTGCGGGGGACATGTTTAGTAATTGCAAAATCGATCAGGTCTGGGATTTTTCTTGGGTCTGCTGGCCAGTATGTAGGCTTACCCGGGGATACATAGTCTAGCTTGTTTTCTGGCTTCGTAAGCGCATTGTACAATTGCTTACCCTTTGGCGTCACAAGTCGAGATCCCCAATGGGTGTGCTTGGCGTTATAGTCACCCGCTGCGATGAACCTGTCACCTAGTGTGTTAAAGAATTCCATGAATTGATCCTCAGAGATTGGAAAGCGCGGTGGGCAGTAGACTGCGGCTAGAGTCGTTGAACCATTGTTGAGTTGTAAGGCTATGGACGTAGATTGTAAGTAGTTTTTGTCAAAATTGTTTAAGTGGTGGTGTTTTATGCGATTTCTGATGAGTATTCCAGTGCCTCCATGAGCTTTACCATCTGGATGATTTGTACCATAGAACAAGTATCCTGGTATATGAAAATTGTTTTTATTTGTGAGGTGCGTTTCTGATAGTAGCATTACGTCGATGTTTTTTCGTAAATGAACTGTGTGAGCTCTTGTGTATGCCGTGAAACGTCATTTGCGTTCCACAGAGATATCCGTAGGGAAGCCATTATGGGGATTTTGAAGATACAAGAAGTTGAATCAGGATATTTTGGTTTTTCATGAGCTCTTGCAAAGTATTTTGCATGAACGTCATAAAGTCTTTCATGCTTTGCTGTAGGGATAGCATCATAGCTTCGATGCCACTTTGTTGTGTTTGTTGGATGTTTGTCGGTGTATGTTCGGAATGAGCAGTTCTTGTCGGTGGGGCGGGCACTTCTAGTCCGGATTTTAGGGCGCTAGCGAAAGAAATTGTTGGAGTAGTGCTTGGGACAGTTAGGGGTGGTTGAAAAATCGGTTGCGGAGAGTAGAAATTGACTTTGTTGTATGTATGTGCTGTGGCAATACGTTTTTTTTAGGCGGCTCTTCAATTCTTTGTACACCACACAGCCTCTGTAGTTTGCAGTATGTTTTTCCCCGCAGTTACTGCATTTCTTCACAGACTTATCGTCCTTGTTTTTGGGACAGTTTGCAGTAGTATGAGGTTCGCTGCAGACAACACATACGGACTTAAGGGTGCAGTATGCCTTGGTGTGGCCGTATTCTTGGCAATTAGTACATTGAACTGGATTGATACGTTTGTGCGGCTCCTCCACGGTGATCCTCCGATGTAGCAAGTACTGTAAATTGTATATTGGGTGCACTTCGTTTTTCTTTAGTGCCTGGAGCTCTGGTTCGAGTTCTATTTTGAATAGTGGCTGCGGAACTTTGTCTTTGTTTAAAATATTAATAGCTGTCTTTGCAGAAAAGTTTTTGGCCTTCAGAGCCTCAATTATCTCAGCTGGTGTCACTGTTGCTTCAATGCCCTTAAGTACTACCTGTAGCCCTTTGCAACTTTTTAATTGGTATGTGTAGTAGTTTTTACCAGCATCATTTAGGTATTTAGTCACTATACGGTGGTCTGCTTCTGTTTGGATCTGTAGTTTTATTTCATGAATATTTCCTTTTTTAAGTGGGATAATGTGGAATTTGCTGTCACCAATCAAAGCAACGAGTTTATTTACAAGTGCATTTGTACTTTGTTCTCGTATGAAAATTGGTGGAGGCCTGGTCTTTTTTGGTTCCCCTACCGTTTTTTCGTTGGGTTGTTCGGTCGCAGAATCAGCCAAGATAGCATATCGGTTTGAATTATTTACTGCAGAGTTTTCATTGCCGTTGTTGGTTCGATTGATTTTGGGTTGATTACCTGCCTTGTTGTTTTGAGGGCTGAGCTTTCTCTTGATTTGGATGTAGCGATCCATGCCAGTCTGCACAGTCGAAATCGAAATGCAAACGGTCAGTGCTGCTGAATTATTTACAGCTGGCACAGCGATAATTAGTTGGGCCGCTGACGAAGTTGATGTTGTGGTAGCAGTGGCAGTTGCCAGTGAGGTCACTGCACTCGTTATTGCAGTGTTACAGTTACCCGGGACGGTCGTTTGGCGCTGCGAGAGGAGCGGGGTAGGAGAGGCGGTCTTTTCGCTCCACGACTTGTGAGCCGAAGCAGGCAGAGAGGGAGAGCAAGAACGCGGTCTGTCGTTCTCTGAGGGCAAAAGTTTCGAGTTAGTTGAAGGTGAGGGTGCTCGATCACCGATTTGCGGTGAGACGAAAGAAAAGTATGCATTGTTGCGTTGTAAAGAGTGCCGGCGCTCGTCTTGTTCACATTGTCGCTGAGAACGTATGTCGTTTTGATTCATTGTTCTAAGTCCACATATAACAATTACCAGAACAATATGGAATAATTATTTATTTTAGTAAATAATTACTATAGTCAATAATTGTTAGTTGTGCAAACTGCACTTTACACTTTGTGTTTAACTTTCACTATACTGTTGTAGTTTTTAGAACTTGCTATTCGTAGCTTGAAAGAAACACGTCAACACGCAATGAATGAATGTTGCTAATGAAACAGAAATGAAGTGGAAGACTATAAGATCCAAATAATTGACCGAACCATAAAATGCGAAACTACATTAGAGGTAATTAAATCCTTACCTAAGTTCACAGGTGAAATAACACAATATGTAGGCTGGAGAGAAGCGGCAGAAACCGCAATGAGTCTATATAAAATTGAAAGTGAACAATTTTAACGCCTTAACAATACTACGTAATAAAATCATGGGAGCGGCACACGATGCTCTAACCAAAGACACTAGAATAACAAGATGCGAAACTCCATACGATTTTTTGGCACACGATTTTTTGGCCGTGGCTCTAGAGGTGGCTCCAGGCTCTCTCGAATTTTTGTTAGAGAGCGAGAGAGCGAAGAGCGCTACAGCAAACAGCTCTTTTCTACGCATACAGTGATAGCAGACAACTTTATGTGTGCACACGTATGCTCATGCATTGTAAATTTGACAAAATATGCCCTTCACCTTAGAAGTTCTTAGACTTTAAATCTCTATTATTTTTGATAAATTGGCACCATGCGAAAAATTCTTGTTTGCATTGCCTTAACGTTATTATTATTTGAAAATATATTAGAAATAGACAAATCTATGTACATATTATCACAAAAATAAATTTCAAAAATGACTTTATATAAGAATATTTGTCATTAGAGTATTCATCTTGCGGCGTGTGAAAAATTAATAAGGCAATGATTGTTGAGTGCTTGTGTCCGCACTTCGTGCCTCAAGATATGAACAAAGCAAAGACACTAGAATAATTCTAGGGTCTTTGATATTACTTTTGCAATAAACAGTTATCATATTTAATTATTTAGTATATTTATTAAATCATTTGACTTAATATGATGTAAGATTAACATTAAAAGTGTTTCAAAAAAAATATTTCGCTTTTAAAAAATTGTCAGATGACAGACAAATTAGAATTAAACATAAATATAAATGTGTAAACGGTAGCTAATTCGAGCGGCGATTTATACAAACGAATTTAAAAAGCTTTAAAATTTTAATAATCAGGGCGCGAATTTTTAAAAATTATTTTATTTTATCATATTGCTACGAAATTGGCAAAAAACTACCCTAATATGTACAATGTAAATTCATTTCTTCGATCAGAATTGATTTCGGCCCGAAAATCGTCTTCTAGCACAACACGCACACATATACGCGTTCTCGTCTCTTGTTTTTACTCACACAATCAAGCAAATTATATTTTTAGATTTCTTACGCTCTCAGCGGGAGTGAGCGGAAAGAGAGTAATTTTGGCCTTCACCAAAAAAGTGGCTGCATAGTGCCAAACCAATGTATGGCCGTTACGCATCTTGTTATTCTAGTGTCTTTGGCAATACCATATGAATTCCATATCGTACCTGACAATTTTCCTATACCAGGGGATGGTATAATTGGCTTGGATTTTATTAAGAAATACAATTGTATTTTGGAATTCCACGACAATCCTGAAAAATTCCAGGAACATAAACATTCCTATTATACACTCACTGGATAACGAAAAAAAATTTGCCAGCTAGATCAGAAGTGATTCGAAAGATTCAGCTAACATCTACTGACACACATGTCCTCATCCCCAACCAGGAATTGCAACCTGGCATAAAAATAGCAAGTGCACTCGTAAACACTCAGAACGTCTTGATTCGCATTATAAATACAACTGAAAAAGACGCTATAGTTAGCAGCGCAAATATAAAAAGCGAATCATTAGATGATTATGATGTTTACAATGCAAATATAGAAAATAGTGCACAAAAAACTTCAGAAGTATTAAAACTTCTTAAATTTCCATGGTTATTTAAAAGCGACTTAACAGAATTATGCACCGAATATAGCGAGATTTTTTGTCTTGAAACAGAAACCATATCGGCTAATAACTTTTATAAGCAAAAATTGAGATTAAATGACAAAACTCCAATCTATATCAAAAACTATAGAATGTCAGAAAGTCAAAAGCCAGAAATTCAAAGGCAAGTTGACAAATTAATAAAAGATGGCACTGTCGAACCATCTATTTCAGAATATAATAGCCCACTTCTCTTGGTACCCAAGAAATCACTGCCTAACTCGGCGGAAAAGAGATGGCGATTAGTAGTCGATTATCGTCAAATCAACTTCCAAGAATAGAAGATATTCTTGATCAATTAGGTCAGGATTTCATCAACTCGAATTACACGAAAGGTCAAGAAATATAACATCATTCTCAGCATACCGCTACACGCGATTACCATTTGGTTTAAAAATAGCCCCAAATTCTTTCCAAAGAATGATGACTCTTGCATTTTCAGGTTTAACGCCTTCGCAAGCATTTCTGCATATGGATGATTTAGTAGTCATAGGTTGTTCTGAAAAGCACATGCTTAAAAATTTAACCGACGTTTTCAAATTATGTAGGCAACATAATTTAAAACTACATCCTGAAAAGTGCACTTTCTTTATGAAAGAGGTTACTTATTTAGGTCACAAGTGTACTGACAAAGGTATATTGCCAGATGACTCTAAATATGAGGTAATAAAAAATTACCCCCAACAAGTAAACGCAGACGAAGCTAGACGATTCGTGGCATTTTGCAATTATTACAGAAGATTTATTAAGAACTTTTCTGAGAAATCACGCCACTTAACGAGGCTTTGTAAAAAGAATGTTCCATTTGAATGGACAAGCGAATGCAATGATGCATTCGAATATCTCAAAAGGGAATTAATGAAACCAACACTTCTTCAGTACCCAGATTTCAGAAAACAATTTTGCATAACCACGGATGCTAGTAAACAAGCATGCATGCTTCAAGGAGCTATACAAAAGGCGAAAGTAATAAGTCCACTACAGAGCAGGAGCTAGCAGCTATTCACTGGGCAATAAATCACTTCAGACCATACGTATATGGTAGGCATTTCTTAGTACAAAGTGACCATAGGCCACTATCATATCTTTTTTCGATGAGAAACTTTTTTCGAAATTAACCAGAATAAGAGTAGACTTGGAGGAGTTTGAATTCACAGTAGAATACCTCAAGGGGAAAGATAATCGTGTTGCAGGCACTTTGTCCCGAATAACCATCGGAGAACTTAAAGCAATGAATAGACAAATACTAAAGGTCACAACAAGATCTACAACAAGACAAAAAAATACCTGCCCAGGTGAAAAATTGCATGAACCAAATAGGAAAGAAAATATAAAAATGCCCAATATCTATCAGGTAATCAATAACACTGATGCCAAAAAATATGTTATACTCAAAATAGACAAACATAAGTGCTTGTTAAGAAGTGGAAAACACATTAAAACACGTTTTGATATGACTAATTTTTATTCTAATGAAATAATCGATTTAGATCAATTCATTCAAAGGCTTAATGAAGAAGCAAGAATAAATAGCATCATTCAAGCACAATTGTCACCAAATGAACAAATCTTCGAATTTGTCACTATAAAGAATTTTAAAGCAATGGGCAATAAAATACTAAAAAATTTAAAAATAGCGCTTTTAAACAAGGTGACTAAGATAGATAAAAATGATAAGATGCAAATAAAAGCAATAATGTCTAAATATCATGATGATCCGTCAGAAGGATGCCATCAGGAATTTCTAGAACCCTGAAGAAAATAAAAATCTATTATTATTGGCCACAAATGACAAAGGCAATAAGTAAATATGTTAAAACATGTTTAAAATGCCAACAAGCAAAGACAACAAAAGATACTAAAACACCTTTGACAATAACGGAAACGCCAGCAACAGCATTTGATATAGTTTTGATAGATACCATTGGTCCACTGCCAAGATCAGAAAACGGAAATGAGTATGCTGTTACTATCATTTGCGATTTAACAAAATATTTGGTAATGGTACCTATTCCAAATAAAAGTGCAAGATCAGTTGCTAAGGCTATGATCGAAAATTTTATTCTAAAATACGGTCTAATGAAACAATCATAACGGACGTGGGAACGGAATATAAAAACCAAATTATAGACGACCTGTGCAAATATATGAAGATAAAAAACATTACTTCAACAGCACACCATCACCAGACATTAGGAACAATAGAACGAAGTCACAGAACATTCAACGAGTATGTTCGCTCATATATATCTGTTGACAAAACCGATTGGGATATATGGATACAATATTTTACTTATTGTTTCAACGCAACACCATCGGTAGTTCATGAATATTGTCCATACGAATTAGTATTTGGAAGATTACCAAGACAACTCACAGATTTTAACAGGATAGATCCTATTGACAACATGGATGACTATTCAAAAGAAGTTAAGCTAAGATTAGAAATAGCATATAGAAGAGCTAAAAATATGTTAGACAAGGCAAAAGCCGATAGAAAAATAAAATATGATAGAAATATTAGTAACTTTGAATTGAAATAAAGAAGGTAAGATATTACTTAAACACGAAACGGGTCATAAACTTGACAATAATTATTTAGGACCATATTTAGTTTCAGATATAGGAGATAATGACAACATTACAATTATAGGAAATAAAAATAAAAAACAGATAGTCCATAAAAATAGGTTAAAAAATTTTAATCCCAAATACATTTTGTTTGGTTGGCCAACCACAGATAAAAAACTAATAAAAACACTAAAAGAAAAAACCTTTACTTTTCAAATTCAATCTAAATGAATATATTTTTCAATATTTTATTACTCATTAATTTCAAATACTAATATAAATACAAAAAAAAAACATTATTTATTATATATTTATATTATTATATGTACATATATACTTGAAAATAACTTCATATTATTACGTTATTTTTCAAAAGCAGGAAGATGCGGTATATACGAACATAATAATAATAATAATAATAATTATATTAATAATAATAATATTAATAATAATTATAATATGAATCATAATAATAAGACAATCAGTGGTCGTCAGCACCTACGCGGCGGAGAAATGCAGATGATCGCACTTTTAGCTGGTCGTTGACAGCGGAAAGAATGCAGACCTTCGGTCAGCATTTTGGGCACTTGTGTTTACCCAGAAATGATGTTGAAACATAAGATGTGGGACAATAACTTATAGGGCAATAACTCCTCCCCTCTTAATCGACGCTTGTCCTCAAGCGGTCATCAAAAAAACGGGATGTTGTTGAAACGCATTGTTGGTGGGGTGATCTGTGGTGGTTTGGGCACCGCGTCAATGGTTTGAATGCCTTCTCTCCGGCAGCACCGATTTGTCACGAAGATCAGGACAGCAATCATCATTAGTAGTGTTGCGCCGAACACTCTGTTTATTGTTGAGTGCGTTCGAAGTTTGCGCAACTCGGATGTGTTATTCAGATGTTGCTCGAGTGCTTCTAGCGAGAGAATTCGAAGGCGTCCCACCTCGTATGGAGTCAGCTGTATCAGTGGTGGCGCAGGTTTTGTTGAAGCCACTTCATTGTTACTGAACTCTCGGCCGTTGATTTTCAGGGTCTCGTTCAGGAACGTTATCAAGTAAGTGCCGCTCAATCGTCTCTCGATGTCCCTCCAGTTCACCGTGCCATTGAAGTCGTTGAGTAATATCAGCCCGTCGTCTATTTCTTCTATTGCAGGGATGTGTTCTGCATTGGCGAACTCACACCTTGATTGCTTTCCATTTAAAAGTTCGGGTAGGTAAATTACTACTGAATTTATCTTTACATATTTTTAAACTGTTTGAACTTTTGCAAAAGGCATTAATTCCGTACATTTCGTCTTTAAATTTAAAAATTTCTTTAGCTGGTATATTGATATTATTGTTTTTCTTTACCGGCCTTATTTGATAATTTAGGAAATTAGTTGGTTTTAAAATTGGGATTTTAATAACATACAAAATTGTAGTTCCGTTATGTAAAACGGAAACGTCTGAGAGTTTTAACATTTCTTCGACCGTTAAGGCAGAAGTCGGCATATTATTGATTTTGAGTAGGCTGTCGATCTCTTTCAACTCGAACTCGTTTAGCAGGAATGTGCTCATAACACCCAGCCTTGCCCATTGAATGGCAAATTTAATGTTGACTATCTCTTCTTTTACGAGCCTTATCTGGTTCTGTAGCCTTATGGGCAGCTCAGCCTTTAAGGTAGAATCTTTTCTGATTGAGTTTTGTATTTTCGTGGTCATTTCAGTTAGTAGGTTCATTCTATTTTGCAGCTGTCTATTGATTATTACCTGTCTATTGTTGTTATCCGTCAAGTCGTTTATCCCGTCGGTCAGAGCTATAAGGTCATCGTGATCCGGGCTACCGGCAACATACTTCCAAGCCGTCCCTATAAGATTTATCGACC
Source organism: Drosophila melanogaster (assembly GCF_000001215.4). Classification (NCBI taxonomy): domain Eukaryota; kingdom Metazoa; phylum Arthropoda; class Insecta; order Diptera; family Drosophilidae; genus Drosophila; species Drosophila melanogaster. Next base: position 2,814,682 of record NC_024512.1, on the reverse strand, counting down.
TAGTTTTCCTTGTCTTTGCCAGGATCACAGTGTCGAGCAAGTTCTTCGTCTGTGTCAGTTCGTAGTTCAATAAGTGATATGACTTGTCGTCGTTGAAGTCCTGATCGATGTAGTCTGTTAGTTTTCCCATGGTCAGTTGTACGTGGTCCAAGTCAATGATATGGACAATTCTCGTTGTTCCTATCTGTATCTGTCCTATCCCGTTGTAAATCGTCACAGTCTGTGCGTCGGTGTAGTTAGTTATTTCAATGAGTCCATTTGTCAATGCGACCACAGTGAGTATCCTGAAAGTAATCATGATCTGATGTTACTTTTGTGCACTATTTTTCCTGACTCTGTTAGTATTGTAGTATTCCTATCTTGCTTAACTATTTCTTTTCTAAATCTGTTTGATAGCTTAGATCCTAATCTTGTATTAACCCTAACGAAAATTTCTTGGCCCTTGATGTAGGTCTTTATGGGCTTTCTTGTCCGTTTGTAATTTTTAATGTCAGTTTCCTGTTTCTTTCTAAGACGGTCTACGTTGTGCAGTCTAGCTTGTTCGTACTGTTCCGGTGACGCGGTAGTTACGCTACCGAAGAACACCTCTAGGGGTCGTTTCTTTGTGACCGAATGGACAGTGAAGTTATATTCATAGATAGCTCTGCTGTCTAGCGGGCCAGGGATATCTTTGCCTACGCAAGGGGGGGGGGGGAGAATGTTCACGCCAGAAGGGCGCAAACAGTTGAGCGGCAGTGTAAGCGGCCTTAATTTACAAGTGCGAGAATAAAGTGCAACCCAAGTGAAGGCGATCCCGGGCGTTTCATTTCTGGATTAATTAGCCGTTATTTGTTAATCGTTAATTGTTAACAAACAATTCCGCCCACTCCACTTCAAATATTTTACAAAAAGGACATATGAAAATCTGTCTAGAAAAATCTAAACTCTTTAACTTAGAGACAGCATTTCTTGGTTATATTGTTTCTCACAATGTAATTAAAACAGATCCTGAGAAAATTTCCACAATTATGAAGTATCCGATTCCACAAAACATTAGAGAGCTTCGAAGTTTTCTAGGCCTCACCGGCTATTACCGTAAATTTGTCCGAAATTATGCAAAAATTGCCAAACCTCTAACCAAATACTTAGGAGGAGATAATGGAAAAATTTCTAGGAGAATGTCTACAAAAATTACAATACAGTTAGATGACCCAGATGGTTAAAGCTTTTAACGAACTTAAAGATAATTTAATAGCACAAGTGGAATTAGCTCAACCAGATTATAACAAAAAATTCAGTTTAACGACAGACGCATCAGATGTAGCTATCGGAGCAGTTTTATCACAGGATAATAAACCAATTACTTTCATATCCAAAACTTAAAATAAAACCGATCAACTTTATGCCACAAATAAAAAAGAATTGTTGGCAATAGTTTGGGCTCTTAAAAATCTCAGGAATTACTTATATGGTGTAGTTGGTACCGAAATACAAACAGACCACCAATCTTTATCATTCACAATCTCAGATAAAAACCCGAACGTGGAAATGAAAAGATGGTACTCTTTCATAGAAAGTTTCACCCCGAAAATAATATATAAACCTGGAACAACTAATGTCGTAGCCGACGCATTATCTCGAATAAAAATAAATAATATCACTAACAGCGATATAGAACAATCAAGCTCAGATCAAAATACACATCATTCTGCCGAAAGTAGTTAAATCAATTTCAACAACAACTGTTATTAACAAATGGGAGGTATATAATACATGAGTCATTAAATGTTTTTGATAAGACATCACATATAATTGAATATGACACGCCAGAAAATTTAATAGAAATACTAAGGAGTATCTAAAACCGAACATAACGGTAGGAATTAATTTAAAAGATCTTTATCATATGCAATTACCATTAACAAATAACTTTACCAACAAATTTCTTTATACTAAAATATTTGTACAAGACGTGGAAAATAATGAAAAAGCTATTATAATAGAAAAGACACATAGTCGAGCTCATAGAGGTTTAGATGAAAATTACAAACAAATCAATAGATTATATTAATGGCCAAATTTATTTATCAAATTAAAATAATACATAAAAAATTGTACAATTTGTAACGAAAATAAGTACAACAGGCATCCTATTAAAATTCCTATTGGGGAAGCTCCTATTCCAACTAAAGAAGGAGAGAATTTACACATCGACATCTATTACGCGCAAAGTCTTATTTTCTTAACTTGTATTGACGCGTATTCAAAATTCCTGGTTGTAAAAGAAATACAAAACAAACTAAACATCGAGAATAAAGTAATGGAATTACTCTAACAATTTCTCCACGCCAAAGTAATTATGACTGATAATGAACCGAGCTTTAACTCTGTCCAATTTAAGTCCTTTTCACAAAGATGTGGTTTAACTCTACAATTCGCAGACCCCAGACACAGAACCTCGGACAAGTAGAAAGGGCACATTCAACATTAACAGAAATACTTCGTTGTATAAAGGAAGAATTAAATCTTACTGACTATTCAGAAATAATTATTAGAGCCGCAAAAGAATTCAATCAGAGCATTCATTCTACAACAAACCAAAAACCTTTTGATATTCTTTATAATAAAATTAATCACGAAAACATTTCAAGAATTCTAAAGAACACACAAGAAAAAATGTTAGTAACACATAATGAAGGTCGCAATGAAAAAGAATACAAAAAACAGGTTGTTAAGGAAAACCTACCTAACAAAGTTATAATCAATAATAGAAACAGAACCTTATCACAAAGACAACATTAAGTTTTAGCAAATACCATATATTTTTTTTTAATTACAGAAAATTCATTTCTTCTTACTTCTAATACCATTCATAATGATAACCACTTCAAAATTTTGAAATTGATTTTGAAATTTTGAATTGATTACTCCAATTACGAATTCTTCCTGTTCAAGGACAAAAAGGATGTCCTTACCTATGAATCATATGCCGACTTATTCCACGTAACTAACTTAAGTTTTTATAAAGAAATAATCAATCTAGAATCAGGATATGTTAGAAAGGATACAAATATTCGGACAAAATGGGAAATTACTTACGAAATACAGATACTGGAATTAATTCTGTCACAACTGATACCAACTAGATCAAAAAGGGGAATGGTTAGCTGGAATTCCGGACCATGACGATTTCATTAAAATAAAGAATAAAATAAATGATTTAATAGAAAACAATAACCAACAATTTATTATTAATTCAAAATTGTTTAAAGAGATAAAATCACTTTCCGATCACTTTAAAAATATTTTTATTGATCAAGAATTGCCGTTACGAAAACATCATTTACGTTTATAAACGTTTATTAAATAATGAAGAAATTAAATAATAAGTAATCAGGTCGCAAAATGCGAAAATACCTTTTATGAAATATCTTATTTTAAGAACGAACTTTTTAACAACTATTGTATTATAAGTAAAGATAAGACTTGTTTTACCCGTTTACTAAATGGAAAAAAATCAATTTGCACTAAAATTCTAGAAAAAATGAGAACATAGATATCATTCAAGAAGGTGCCATTCTAATAAATGGAAAAAATGTTGTGAACGATTCTCATTTAAACGGGTCATATTTAATAACATTTAACAGCACAAATACAATAAATAATATTTCATACACCAACCCAGAAAACAAAATACTTGAGTACATTACTTCAGAAATTATATATTTGTAACCAAACAAAAACGGCCAGAACTAGAAAAACCAAATAATGAAGTAGAATTTTTAACAGAAGTAAATGAGCGTTTGAACGAAATTAATAATGAAGCGGGACGCGTCATTTTAGAAGGGGGAGAGTTATCCAACCCATAAACATAGCACCCTTCCACAGTTTATAAGCAAATTTCAATTCTCAATCTCGTCGGCATTTCCTTTGTCCTTGTTTTTGTCATTAAACAACCCAAACTTTATTTATTTTTGACATTGCCTTTGCCAGCGCTTAACTAAACGCTAAAATAAACAACCCACATCTTCCGCTTGGAGACCAAACCACGGCCAACTTATTGCGCTTCGATCAAAAACTGCATCGATCAGCATAATTGAATTTCACAGTGCAGTGGAATAATTTCAGCATAAAGATCGAAAGTTCAGAAAGTTTCAAAGAAAAGCTTCTGGCCGAGGTTGGTTGGATTAGGACTCAGAATTTGAAGATCAAACTGATTCGGGAGGATTAAAAGAACGGTTTACAAATGTATCTATAGATAAGAATAAGTGTCTTGTAATAAATTGATATGTTGAAAAGTTTAACACCAATAAAATTATTAAAAAATAAAAAATAATTTTTTAAATAATTTATACCGCAAAAAGTTAATTTGCATATGCTTATGCCATTAATGTATTAATGTATGTGGCTGTAGCTGGGCAGTGTAAGAATGCTGACCATTTCGAAATCGAGAAATGAAATTAAATGATCGTTTATATGCCCTTAACTGCTATTACTCATAGCCGTACTGGAGTACAGTGGTCAATGGATATAAGCAACCGCATTAACTATAATTTCTTGAAGTTAATTGTAAGACCATACTCTGAGCACCTCTTAAGAACTCTATTAGAAACATTAGAATAAAACGATGCATAACGGCCATATGTATTATTATGTAATTATAGGGTACCCAGGGAACACCACGGGGGGCCATTACAATTGTAATGGGGTCCTATATTTATATGATACCTTCGACTTTAATTTTCACTACTAATCGCAATTACTATTTCCGCCTATATTTCCGTATCTTACTTTTGCAACAAAACGATTATATAGCGAAAATTTAAAAAACGAGAATGTCATCGTGTAGTCAACTTTAAGCGCACGGGTTAAGACGCACTTTTCTTCCCACCCAAAATTGCTTTTTAAAAATATCTAATTGGAATATAACAAAATAATTCAACTGAATCTAATTTGAATTTTAAATAATAAAAATGGATCATTTACATAAATTATTTTTAAGTCAGATGTAAGTCATTTATATAATATACTATAGTTAAATTAATGCAAATACAAAGAATATTAATATAAGAACTATAATTTAAATCATACAATTTCCAAAAGAAGTCATTACATTGAGAAATAGATATTTCATAAAAAATATACGTAGTAGAAAATACATATTTGGAAATTAAAATATGGTAACTGTTTATTGCAAAAGTCATATCTTGACAACAATCATTGCCTCATTAATTTTTCACCGTCGCAAGCTGAAATTTATTCTGTGATATTATATATGTCGAAGAGTCATCAGGACGCTCTTCTTCCTCTTCACTATTCTCGTTGTCTGCATAACGTTTTCTAACGCGTTAGCGAGGACGCGTATCAAAAGAATAGAAAAGGCGCCTGCATGGCGCATGCCAAGCAGAAACGCGCAATTACTAGAAATGTCGTTACATTTAAATGATCTGCGACACGGCCATCCTGACCTATCACACGTCCTCGTGTGCTAGTAATCCCTTAATATCGATCATCGTTATTAATTCATTAAGTTATTCTTCATTCTTCATGACTTCAAAGCAAACCAATACAAATATACAAAACATTTCACCTATTACATTCAAGCTATGAGATCCGGATTATCAACAACTCTCAAGCAATCAATCATAATTTTATATTCTTCACACATAAATTGTTTAAGGTCTGGATTTCCAATACCTTTTTCTACTAGCGCACAGTTTTTCAAACCGGCCAGTCCATCATTTGTTAGACTAGCTCACAGCTTACAACTCGACGATCCGGCCAACATACGTGGCACCCAGATGACGCAGTCTATAAGCCGGCCAGTTAACTCACACCACCAACCGTTACCAAATTTAAACTTAACTGCAACAAAATGGCGACTCTATCCTGACTCTAACACGACCTCGTGTTCCATTCAATAAAAAAAAAGACATTTTATTATTTTATTATTATTTATTCATTTTCCTTTCACAAACAAAAGATTCAATATTTCCATTTCAACTCGTATAAACTTATCAAGTTAATTTCACAAAACAATATCAACCCTTCTTAACCAATATCTTTACATAATTCTTACTATAATGTAATTTTTAACAAAATCAATTATTCTTCTTCATTCATCATTACAAATTCAATGCCACACACGCCATGATCAAAACAAACATCAGTTTGTTTTGCACTTGTGCTTGAATTATTTGTCTGGTCTTGTTACTGTGCCATTTTCTTTGACCAGCAGTATATCTTTCGTCACCTTTATTTGTGTGCTTCACTTTCTTCAGTGGCTTCAACATTTTCATTTTCACTCTCTTCACACACATTCAACTCCTCGGGCACTTGCCCCTCTGGCATTTTTCTCAAATCTTCATGTGCATATTTATAATTTCTTTTATTGGTTAAGGACTTTAAAGTGTACCTGTCACCCTCCAGAACCTGTATTATTTGAAAAGGCGCCTTGAATTTTGGACTCATCTTGGTTTGATGCCTCTCACAAAATCTCCTACTTTGTGTCTAAGAACTTTTGCCTTATTTTTATTAAATCGTTCTTTGTCATAAACTGCCGTGGCTAAAACATTCTTTTCTGCGTGTGGTCTTACATTTGACAGATCAACATCATTTTCTATGTCACCAGGTGGAAGTAATCCTAATGGGCGCGCTACCTTTCCCAATAACATTTCAAGAGGACTTGCCTTCGTCACACGGTTAGTTGTACAATTGATTGACAACTGCACCTCCCCTAACACGTCCTGCCAGGACTGCGTTCCAGTTTCAACCGCCGTTTACATATTTTTCAATGTGCTCATGGTTCGTTCAGCTTAACCATTAGCTCGACTAGGCCCTGTGGCAATCAAATGCAAGTTTATTTTCTGATCTGAACAGAATTGACAAGACTTTGCACCCGTAAAACACCTTCCCTGGTCAGCTATTACTCGGTTTGGTACTCCAAACAACGAAACGGCCGATTGAAAAGCTTTTATGCAAATCTCACTGTCTAATTTAAGGCTATGACTAAGATATACATACCTGGTAAAAGCGTCTACTTGAACAATAACATACTTCTTCTGATCACTCTTGCTATTTAATTTCCCTGTTATATCGATGTCGATAGTGTGCAAAGGAATATTGACATTTGGGATTGGATTCAGTTCGGCCTGAATTTTTCCTGAGTTTAATTTTGACATTTTGCAGGTGATGCAATTGTCAACAAATTTTCTAACATATTCGTATAAAATCGTATAAAAATCGTAAACTTTATCTAGTGTCTTTTTCCAACCTAAATGCATTATCGACTCATGCCCCTGGTTTATAACAGACCATTTGAAGGAACGCGGTACCACAGGTAAACAGGTTCTGCCATTTCTCTGTATTTTTCGGTAAAGAATCTCTGCCCTTAGTTCATAAGTTTTCGCAATATCTTCAGCAAGAGAACAATCTTTGCGTTTGCTCACGATTTCCGAGTCTCGACGCTGTTCAGCAATGAGACAGTTGCTTGAAATTTCGGCTAACTTAACTCTCTTCTCTTCAATCACCTTTACAGCACTAGTAGACTTCGGGGAGATTTCTTGACAAAAAGTCAACATGTGCCATTCTTTTTCCTTCTCTATACTGAATTTCCAATGTTAATGATTGCAAATAAGCCCACCAACGTTGGACTCTAGCGGTCAAATTTTGTTTATTTCTTGACGGCTTTAAAGAGTTACAGTCAGTAAAAACAGTAAAGTTCCTACCCAAAAAATAATGCCGAAAATATTTGATGGAGTTTACAAAAGATAAAGTTTACAGCTCGTACGAGTGGTATCTTGACTCTGCAGGTGTAGTAGCTTTGCTGTAGTATTCTATTAATTATTTTATTTTTCTTCACACCGTGTGCTTCTTGATATAAGTTATTGCCCTATAAGTTATTGTCCCACATCTTATGTTTCAACATCATTTCTGGGTAAACACAAGTGCCCAAAATGCTGACCAAAGGTCTGCATTCTTTCCGCTGTCAACGACCGGCTAAAAGTGCGATCATCTGCACTTCTCCGCCGCGTAGCCGCTGACGACCACTGATTCGCTTCCGACGTCTGCTGCGACGCTGCCGACGCCCACACTTGATTGCTAGGGAAATATATTGTATCTTAGCTTTAGTTTCAAATGAACAATTACAATAAACGGTCGCTTGCGATCTACGAAATAAAAATCAATAAACTGTAATTATTTACTGGCGCCCGAACAGGGACCAAAATAAGGGGCAACAGTCGAGCTTCAGGGTAAACGAAAAACCCATACCGGCACCCCGCAATTTTTAGCCATCGAACGCCTTTGGCCATCGACAGCCTCCACCGTTCCCTCCACGAAACTTCATGAGGGGACCACCACAACACTTAGGCCAGCCATTCGCTGCGCCAAGGCAACACATGCTCAATTTCGGTAATGCACCATTCGCCGCACCCCGACAAAATTATCAACAATAATGGCAACAATATAATGCCCCACCCCGTCCTTTCGCGGCCAAACCGCAACCAAGACCAGAACCAATGGACATGGACCGCAGTGTACAGACGAGAAATGTCAATTATATGAACCGACCACATTTTGACGCCGGCAAACGACCGAGTGGACAGACTGCAGACATAAACAAAAGACAAAGAAATTATAATATCCAAACTGGGCCCAGTTCAAGCATGACAGACTATTAACGGTCGATGCAAGAATATGAAACCCAGAACGACATAAATGGCACCATGGACGAATATTGCAACGAACTGACGGACTACTTAAATGACGATGAGCAACAACAACAAGTGTTGCATTTTTTAGATTAGAAGACTCCTCACTGCCATACTTCGAATGTAGAGTGAGGAGTGGAAAGGTTCTAAAGGTGTTGATCGACACGGGCTCCAACAAAAATTATATTCAGCCCAAACTGGTGTCGAATGCAATACCAAATAACAAGCCTTTCATAGCTGCCACTCCGGGTGGCGATATAAAAATAACACACTACAAGAGAGCAGACCTTTTTGACTGGGAAATAAAATTTTTCCTATTAACATCTCTTACTGCATTGAAAGAAATGGGAGCACAGATTTAGGAAATTGGACCATGACACTAGGAAATGGGAAGAGGATTGCTATCAAGGAACGAAGGTTCTAGGCTGTTAATACAATCAGCCCAAGAATAGATCACTTGGGACAAAAACAAAAAGAAAAACTGAATCGGGTAATTAATAATTATCCAGGTGTCTTCGCAGACCCAAACAAAAAACTGACCTTCACAACAAATGCAAAGGCAGCAATTCGAACCACATCGGATACACCTGTGTATTCGAAGTTTTATCAGTACCCGATGTCCCTAAAAGATGAAGTCAATAAACAAATAGTGGAGCTTTTGCGCGACGGAATAATTCGACCATCAAGGTCACCCTACAATTCACCAGTGTGGATTGTGCCAAAAAAACTCCTCTGGTAAAAAGAAATACAGAGTCGTGATTGATTACCGAAAACTCAATATGGTAACAGTGGCAGATAGGTACCCAATCCCCGATATTAACGAGGTTTTAGCCCAACTTGGTGACAACAAAGTTTTCTCGGTGCTCGATCTTAAAAGTGGGTTTCACCAGATCCCACTAAAATACTCCGATATCGAAAAGACCGCCTTCTCCATAAATCATGGAAAATACGAGTTCACTCGACTCCCATTCGGTCTGAAAAATGCACCATCAATATTCCAAAGCGCACTCGACGATATCCTTCATGAGCATATTGGCAAAATATGTTTCATCTATATCGACGATATCATTATCTTTAGCAAAGATGATGAAACCCATTACAAAAACCTGGACATAATTTTCAAGACCTTGCAACAAGCCAACATGAAATGTCAGTTGGACAAATGCGAGTTTATGAAGAGGAAGGTAGAATTCCTGGGATTCGTCGTGTCCGACAAGGGCATAGAAACCAATCCAATCAAAGTACAGGCAATTTCAGACTTCCCAATTCCAAAAACACTCAAAGAACTGAGATCATTCTTGGGATTATCCGGATATTACAGGAGATTTATACCCAACTACGCTAAGTTGGCAAAACCACTTAGCTCGCTTTTGAGAGGATGGACGAATTTCCAAGACATTATCGTCAAAAAAAATCCGTCTCCCTTAATAATGAAGCAATGGAAGCCTTCAAGAAATTGAAGAGCAGTTTGATTTCCCCAGACGTGATACTCCACTACCCAGATTTAAAAAAAGAATTTCACCTAACAACGGACGCTTCCAATTTCGCAGTGGGTGCTGTTCTTTCACAAGAAAACAGACCCATTTCATTCTTATCGAGAACACTCTCGAAGGCAGAGGAAAACTACGCCACAAATGATAAAGAAATGCTAGCCATTATCTGGGCTCTAAAAAAGCTCAAAATTTACCTTTACGGTAAAGCAAAGGTGAAAATCTTTACCGACCATCAGCCTCTGACCCATTCCCTCAGCAGCTGGAATGGAAATGCGAGAATCAAAAGATGGAAGTCATACCTCGAGGAATACGACTATGAAATTCTCTATAAACCAGGCAAAGAAAACGCTGTGGCCCACGCTCTGTCCAGAGGACCGACAGCCGCGCAAATAAACTCGGTAACCTCAACAATGCACAGCTCTGACAGTTCGAGCCATGGGTTGATACCTAGCGTTGAAGCCCCAATAAATGCATTTAAAAATCAAATTTTCTTCAGGAAATCAGATTCGGAGAATTACTCAGTTAGCATTCCATTCCCGACATTCCATAAGCATTTAGTGGACCGTAAATTGTTCACACCTGATAGCCTCTTGTCAGATTTGAAGAAATATCTTAACCCATCCGTGATAAACGGAATTTTCACAACCAAGGATGTAATGGGAAAAATACAAATCCTCTACCCCATCCACTTTAAGGGTTTCAAGATTAGATTCATTCAGACTGAGGTCAAAGACCTTGTGACCGAAGCCGAACAGCTCAATAAAAATTCCATCTCCTTTCAAACATCTCATTATTTCAAAGAGTGTGGAGTGAAATCTTTCTATCTGTCCGTTTACCATACTCTTGTACGGAGGTGCTTTATAGAGCCCAATGCCCATCTGGTCTGTCAACATGAATTTGATAGAAGCTGAGTTGAGGGACTTTTCGTTGTCCATTACTATTAGTTTGGGCACTCCATAATAGAATACGATATCTCTTAAGGGTTTTCTAATGTCCTCTACAGCTTTCGATTTAATGACTCTTCCCAGAGCCAGCTTGGAGAATTTGTCGATTGCTGTGAGCACCAGATATCGTTCTGTCGAGTAGATGTCGACATGAATAATTAGTCCGGGGTATTCTGGCAAGGGAGTTTCTCTGATTTCCGGATGTGTGGGGTGTCTGTCATATTTAGAGGTCTTACACACCAAACACTGACTCACGATAGCTGAAACTTTTTTCCTCATTTTAGGAAAATACACTCTTTCAGACAGCTGAGCTTCATTTTCCAAAGCGTTTCTGTGTGCTCTGTTGTGTGTCCTAAGTATTTCTTCCTCCTGTTCGGCTTCGGTCACAAGGTCTTTGACCTCAGTCTGAATGAATCTAATCTTGAAACCCTTAAAGTGGATGGGGTAGAGGATTTGTATTTTTCCCATTACATCCTTGGTTGTGAAAATTCCGTTTATCACGGATGGGTTAAGATATTTCTTCAAATCTGACAAGAGGCTATCAGGTGTGAACAATTTACGGTCCACTAAATGCTTATGGAATGTCGGGAATGGAATGCTAACTGAGTAATTCTCCGAATCTGATTTCCTGAAGAAAATTTGATTTTTAAATGCATTTATTGGGGCTTCAACGCTAGGTATCAACCCATGGCTCGAACTGTCAGAGCTGTGCATTGTTGAGGTTACCGAGTTTATTTGCGCGGCTGTCGGTCCTCTGGACAGAGCGTGGGCCACAGCGTTTTCTTTGCCTGGTTTATAGAGAATTTCATAGTCGTATTCCTCGAGGTATGACTTCCATCTTTTGATTCTCGCATTTCCATTCCAGCTGCTGAGGGAATGGGTCAGAGGCTGATGGTCGGTAAAGATTTTCACCTTTGCTTTACCGTAAAGGTAAATTTTGAGCTTTTTTAGAGCCCAGATAATGGCTAGCATTTCTTTATCATTTGTGGCGTAGTTTTCCTCTGCCTTCGAGAGTGTTCTCGATAAGAATGAAATGGGTCTGTTTTCTTGTGAAAGAACAGCACCCACTGCGAAATTGGAAGCGTCCGTTGTTAGGTGAAATTCTTTTTTTAAATCTGGGTAGTGGAGTATCACGTCTGGGGAAATCAAACTGCTCTTCAATTTCTTGAAGGCTTCCATTGCTTCATTATTAAGGGAGACGGATTTTTTTTGACGATAATGTCTTGGAAATTCGTCCATCCTCTCAAAAGCGAGCTAAGTGGTTTTGCCAACTTAGCGTAGTTGGGTATAAATCTCCTGTAATATCCGGATAATCCCAAGAATGATCTCAGTTCTTTGAGTGTTTTTGGAATTGGGAAGTCTGAAATTGCCTGTACTTTGATTGGATTGGTTTCTATGCCCTTGTCGGACACGACGAATCCCAGGAATTCTACCTTCCTCTTCATAAACTCGCATTTGTCCAACTGACATTTCATGTTGGCTTGTTGCAAGGTCTTGAAAATTATGTCCAGGTTTTTGTAATGGGTTTCATCATCTTTGCTAAAGATAATGATATCGTCGATATAGATGAAACATATTTTGCCAATATGCTCATGAAGGATATCGTCGAGTGCGCTTTGGAATATTGATGGTGCATTTTTCAGACCGAATGGGAGTCGAGTGAACTCGTATTTTCCATGATTTATGGAGAAGGCGGTCTTTTCGATATCGGAGTATTTTAGTGGGATCTGGTGAAACCCACTTTTAAGATCGAGCACCGAGAAAACTTTGTTGTCACCAAGTTGGGCTAAAACCTCGTTAATATCGGGGATTGGGTACCTATCTGCCACTGTTACCATATTGAGTTTTCGGTAATCAATCACGACTCTGTATTTCTTTTTACCAGAGGAGTTTTTTTGGCACAATCCACACTGGTGAATTGTAGGGTGACCTTGATGGTCGAATTATTCCGTCGCGCAAAAGCTCCACTATTTGTTTATTGACTTCATCTTTTAGGGACATCGGGTACTGATAAAACTTCGAATACACAGGTGTATCCGATGTGGTTCGAATTGCTGCCTTTGCATTTGTTGTGAAGGTCAGTTTTTTGTTTGGGTCTGCGAAGACACCTGGATAATTATTAATTACCCGATTCAGTTTTTCTTTTTGTTTTTGTCCCAAGTGATCTATTCTTGGGCTGATTGTATTAACAGCCTAGAACCTTCGTTCCTTGATAGCAATCCTCTTCCCATTTCCTAGTGTCATGGTCCAATTTCCTAAATCTGTGCTCCCATTTCTTTCAATGCAGTAAGAGATGTTAATAGGAAAAATTTTATTTCCCAGTCAAAAAGGTCTGCTCTCTTGTAGTGTGTTATTTTTATATCGCCACCCGGAGTGGCAGCTATGAAAGGCTTGTTATTTGGTATTGCATTCGACACCAGTTTGGGCTGAATATAATTTTTGTTGGAGCCCGTGTCGATCAACACCTTTAGAACCTTTCCACTCCTCACTCTACATTCGAAGTATGGCAGTGAGGAGTCTTCTAATCTAAAAAATGCAACACTTGTTGTTGTTGCTCATCGTCATTTAAGTAGTCCGTCAGTTCGTTGCAATATTCGTCCATGGTGCCATTTATGTCGTTCTGGGTTTCATATTCTTGCATCGACCGTTAATAGTCTGTCATGCTTGAACTGGGCCCAGTTTGGATATTATAATTTCTTTGTCTTTTGTTTATGTCTGCAGTCTGTCCACTCGGTCGTTTGCCGGCGTCAAAATGTGGTCGGTTCATATAATTGACATTTCTCGTCTGTACACTGCGGTCCATGTCCATTGGTTCTGGTCTTGGTTGCGGTTTGGCCGCGAAAGGACGGGGTGGGGCATTATATTGTTGCCATTATTGTTGATAATTTTGTCGGGGTGCGGCGAATGGTGCATTACCGAAATTGAGCATGTGTTGCCTTGGCGCAGCGAATGGCTGGCCTAAGTGTTGTGGTGGTCCCCTCATGAAGTTTCGTGGAGGGAACGGTGGAGGCTGTCGATGGCCAAAGGCGTTCGATGGCTAAAAATTGCGGGGTGCCGGTATGGGTTTTTCGTTTACCCTGAAGCTCGACTGTTGCCCCTTATTTTGGTCCCTGTTCGGGCGCCAGTAAATAATTACAGTTTATTGATTTTTATTTCGTAGATCGCAAGCGACCGTTTATTGTAATTGTTCATTTGAAACTAAAGCTAAGATACAATATATTTCCCTAGCAATCAAGTGTGGGCGTCGGCAGCGTCGCAGCAGACGTCGGAAGCGAATCAGTGGTCGTCAGCGGCTACGCGGCGGAGAAGTGCAGATGATCGCACTTTTAGCCGGTCGTTGACAGCGGAAAGAATGCAGACCTTTGGTCAGCATTTTGGGCACTTGTGTTTACCCAGAAATGATGTTGAAACATAAGATGTGGGACAATAACTTATAGGGCAATAACTTATATCAAGAAGCACACGGTGTGAAGAAAAATAAAATAATTAATAGAATACTACAGCAAAGCTACTACACCTGCAGAGTCAAGATACCACTCGTACGAGCTGTAAACTTTATCTTTTGTAAACTCCATCAAATATTTTCGGCATTATTTTTTGGGTAGGAACTTTACTGTTTTTACTGACTGTAACTCTTTAAAGCCGTCAAGAAATAAACAAAATTTGACCGCTAGAGTCCAACGTTGGTGGGCTTATTTGCAATCATTAACATTGGAAATTCAGTATAGAGAAGGAAAAAGAATGGCACATGTTGACTTTTTGTCAAGAAATCTCCCCGAAGTCTACTAGTGCTGTAAAGGTGATTGAAGAGAAGAGAGTTAAGTTAGCCGAAATTTCAAGCAACTGTCTCATTGCTGAACAGCGTCGAGACTCGGAAATCGTGAGCAAACGCAAAGATTGTTCTCTTGCTGAAGATATTGCGAAAACTTATGAACTAAGGGCAGAGATTCTTTACCGAAAAATACAGAGAAATGGCAGAACCTGTTTACCTGTGGTACCGCGTTCCTTCAAATGGTCTGTTATAAACCAGGGGCATGAGTCGATAATGCATTTAGGTTGGAAAAAGACACTAGATAAAGTTTACGATTTTTATACGATTTTATACGAATATGTTAGAAAATTTGTTGACAATTGCATCACCTGCAAAATGTCAAAATTAAACTCAGGAAAAATTCAGGCCGAACTGAATCCAATCCCAAATGTCAATATTCCTTTGCACACTATCGACATCGATATAACAGGGAAATTAAATAGCAAGAGTGATCAGAAGAAGTATGTTATTGTTCAAGTAGACGCTTTTACCAGGTATGTATATCTTAGTCATAGCCTTAAATTAGACAGTGAGATTTGCATAAAAGCTTTTCAATCGGCCGTTTCGTTGTTTGGAGTACCAAACCGAGTAATAGCTGACCAGGGAAGGTGTTTTACGGGTGCAAAGTCTTGTCAATTCTGTTCAGATCAGAAAATAAACTTGCATTTGATTGCCACAGGGCCTAGTCGAGCTAATGGTTAAGCTGAACGAACCATGAGCACATTGAAAAATATGTAAACGGCGGTTGAAACTGGAACGCAGTCCTGGCAGGACGTGTTAGGGGAGGTGCAGTTGTCAATCAATTGTACAACTAACCGTGTGACGAAGGCAAGTCCTCTTGAAATGTTATTGGGAAAGGTAGCGCGCCCATTAGGATTACTTCCACCTGGTGACATAGAAAATGATGTTGATCTGTCAAATGTAAGACCACACGCAGAAAAGAATGTTTTAGCCACGGCAGTTTATGACAAAGAACGATTTAATAAAAATAAGGCAAAAGTTCTTAGACACAAAGTAGGAGATTTTGTGAGAGGCATCAAACCAAGATGAGTCCAAAATTCAAGGCGCCTTTTCAAATAATACAGGTTCTGGAGGGTGACAGGTACACTTTAAAGTCCTTAACCAATAAAAGAAATTATAAATATGCACATGAAGATTTGAGAAAAATGCCAGAGGGGCAAGTGCCCGAGGAGTTGAATGTGTGTGAAGAGAGTGAAAATGAAAATGTTGAAGCCACTGAAGAAAGTGAAGCACACAAATAAAGGTGACGAAAGATATACTGCTGGTCAAAGAAAATGGCACAGTAACAAGACCAGACAAATAATTCAAGCACAAGTGCAAAACAAACTGATGTTTGTTTTGATCATGGCGTGTGTGGCATTGAATTTGTAATGATGAATGAAGAAGAATAATTGATTTTGTTAAAAATTACATTATAGTAAGAATTATGTAAAGATATTGGTTAAGAAGGGTTGATATTGTTTTGTGAAATTAACTTGATAAGTTTATACGAGTTGAAATGGAAATATTGAATCTTTTGTTTGTGAAAGGAAAATGAATAAATAATAATAAAATAATAAAATGTCTTTTTTTTTATTGAATGGAACACGAGGTCGTGTTAGAGTCAGGATAGAGTCGCCATTTTGTTGCAGTTAAGTTTAAATTTGGTAACGGTTGGTGGTGTGAGTTAACTGGCCGGCTTATAGACTGCGTCATCTGGGTGCCACGTATGTTGGCCGGATCGTCGAGTTGTAAGCTGTGAGCTAGTCTAACAAATGATGGACTGGCCGGTTTGAAAAACTGTGCGCTAGTAGAAAAAGGTATTGGAAATCCAGACCTTAAACAATTTATGTGTGAAGAATATAAAATTATGATTGATTGCTTGAGAGTTGTTGATAATCCGGATCTCATAGCTTGAATGTAATAGGTGAAATGTTTTGTATATTTGTATTGGTTTGCTTTGAAGTCATGAAGAATGAAGAATAACTTAATGAATTAATAACGATGATCGATATTAAGGGATTACTAGCACACGAGGACGTGTGATAGGTCAGGATGGCCGTGTCGCAGATCATTTAAATGTAACGACATTTCTAGTAATTGCGCGTTTCTGCTTGGCATGCGCCATGCAGGCGCCTTTTCTATTCTTTTGATACGCGTCCTCGCTAACGCGTTAGAAAACGTTATGCAGACAACGAGAATAGTGAAGAGGAAGAAGAGCGTCCTGATGACTCTTCGACATATATAATATCACAGAATAAATTTCAGCTTGCGACGGTGAAAAATTAATGAGGCAATGATTGTTGTCAAGATATGACTTTTGCAATAAACAGTTACCATATTTTAATTTCCAAATATGTATTTTCTACTACGTATATTTTTTATGAAATATCTATTTCTCAATGTAATGACTTCTTTTGGAAATTGTATGATTTAAATTATAGTTCTTATATTAATATTCTTTGTATTTGCATTAATTTAACTATAGTATATTATATAAATGACTTACATCTGACTTAAAAATAATTTATGTAAATGATCCATTTTTATTATTTAAAATTCAAATTAGATTCAGTTGAATTATTTTGTTATATTCCAATTAGATATTTTTAAAAAGCAATTTTGGGTGGGAAGAAAAGTGCGTCTTAACCCGTGCGCTTAAAGTTGACTACACGATGACATTCTCGTTTTTTAAATTTTCGCTATATAATCGTTTTGTTGCAAAAGTAAGATACGGAAATATAGGCGGAAATAGTAATTGCGATTAGTAGTGAAAATTAAAGTCGAAGGTATCATATAAATATAGGACCCCATTACAATTGTAATGGCCCCCCGTGGTGTTCCCTGGGTACCCTATAATTACATAATAATACATATGGCCGTTATGCATCGTTTTATTCTAATGTTTCTAATAGAGTTCTTAAGAGGTGCTCAGAGTATGGTCTTACAATTAACTTCAAGAAATTATAGTTAATGCGGTTGCTTATATCCATTGACCACTGTACTCCAGTACGGCTATGAGTAATAGCAGTTAAGGGCATATAAACGATCATTTAATTTCATTTCTCGATTTCGAAATGGTCAGCATTCTTACACTGCCCAGCTACAGCCACATACATTAATACATTAATGGCATAAGCATATGCAAATTAACTTTTTGCGGTATAAATTATTTAAAAAATTATTTTTTATTTTTTAATAATTTTATTGGTGTTAAACTTTTCAACATATCAATTTATTACAAGACACTTATTCTTATCTATAGATACATTTGTAAACCGTTCTTTTAATCCTCCCGAATCAGTTTGATCTTCAAATTCTGAGTCCTAATCCAACCAACCTCGGCCAGAAGCTTTTCTTTGAAACTTTCTGAACTTTCGATCTTTATGCTGAAATTATTCCACTGCACTGTGAAATTCAATTATGCTGATCGATGCAGTTTTTGATCGAAGCGCAATAAGTTGGCCGTGGTTTGGTCTCCAAGCGGAAGATGTGGGTTGTTTATTTTAGCGTTTAGTTAAGCGCTGGCAAAGGCAATGTCAAAAATAAATAAAGTTTGGGTTGTTTAATGACAAAAACAAGGACAAAGGAAATGCCGACGAGATTGAGAATTGAAATTTGCTTATAAACTGTGGAAGGGTGCTATGTTTATGGGTTGGATAACTCTCCCCCTTCTAAAATGACGCGTCCCGCTTCATTATTAATTTCGTTCAAACGCTCATTTACTTCTGTTAAAAATTCTACTTCATTATTTGGTTTTTCTAGTTCTGGCCGTTTTTGTTTGGTTACAAATATATAATTTCTGATGTAATGTACTCAAGTATTTTGTTTTCTGGGTTGGTGTATGAAATATTATTTATTGTATTTGTGCTGTTAAATGTTATTAAATATGACCCGTTTAAATGAGAATCGTTCACAACATTTTTTCCATTTATTAGAATGGCACCTTCTTGAATGATATCTATGTTCTCATTTTTTCTAGAATTTTAGTGCAAATTGATTTTTTTCCATTTAGTAAACGGGTAAAACAAGTCTTATCTTTACTTATAATACAATAGTTGTTAAAAAGTTCGTTCTTAAAATAAGATATTTCATAAAAGGTATTTTCGCATTTTGCGACCTGATTACTTATTATTTAATTTCTTCATTATTTAATAAACGTTTATAAACGTAAATGATGTTTTCGTAACGGCAATTCTTGATCAATAAAAATATTTTTAAAGTGATCGGAAAGTGATTTTATCTCTTTAAACAATTTTGAATTAATAATAAATTGTTGGTTATTGTTTTCTATTAAATCATTTATTTTATTCTTTATTTTAATGAAATCGTCATGGTCCGGAATTCCAGCTAACCATTCCCCTTTTTGATCTAGTTGGTATCAGTTGTGACAGAATTAATTCCAGTATCTGTATTTCGTAAGTAATTTCCCATTTTGTCCGAATATTTGTATCCTTTCTAACATATCCTGATTCTAGATTGATTATTTCTTTATAAAAACTTAAGTTAGTTACGTGGAATAAGTCGGCATATGATTCATAGGTAAGGACATCCTTTTTGTCCTTGAACAGGAAGAATTCGTAATTGGAGTAATCAATTCAAAATTTCAAAATCAATTTCAAAATTTTGAAGTGGTTATCATTATGAATGGTATTAGAAGTAAGAAGAAATGAATTTTCTGTAATTAAAAAAAAATATATGGTATTTGCTAAAACTTAATGTTGTCTTTGTGATAAGGTTCTGTTTCTATTATTGATTATAACTTTGTTAGGTAGGTTTTCCTTAACAACCTGTTTTTTGTATTCTTTTTCATTGCGACCTTCATTATGTGTTACTAACATTTTTTCTTGTGTGTTCTTTAGAATTCTTGAAATGTTTTCGTGATTAATTTTATTATAAAGAATATCAAAAGGTTTTTGGTTTGTTGTAGAATGAATGCTCTGATTGAATTCTTTTGCGGCTCTAATAATTATTTCTGAATAGTCAGTAAGATTTAATTCTTCCTTTATACAACGAAGTATTTCTGTTAATGTTGAATGTGCCCTTTCTACTTGTCCGAGGTTCTGTGTCTGGGGTCTGCGAATTGTAGAGTTAAACCACATCTTTGTGAAAAGGACTTAAATTGGACAGAGTTAAAGCTCGGTTCATTATCAGTCATAATTACTTTGGCGTGGAGAAATTGTTAGAGTAATTCCATTACTTTATTCTCGATGTTTAGTTTGTTTTGTATTTCTTTTACAACCAGGAATTTTGAATACGCGTCAATACAAGTTAAGAAAATAAGACTTTGCGCGTAATAGATGTCGATGTGTAAATTCTCTCCTTCTTTAGTTGGAATAGGAGCTTCCCCAATAGGAATTTTAATAGGATGCCTGTTGTACTTATTTTCGTTACAAATTGTACAATTTTTTATGTATTATTTTAATTTGATAAATAAATTTGGCCATTAATATAATCTATTGATTTGTTTGTAATTTTCATCTAAACCTCTATGAGCTCGACTATGTGTCTTTTCTATTATAATAGCTTTTTCATTATTTTCCACGTCTTGTACAAATATTTTAGTATAAAGAAATTTGTTGGTAAAGTTATTTGTTAATGGTAATTGCATATGATAAAGATCTTTTAAATTAATTCCTACCGTTATGTTCGGTTTTAGATACTCCTTAGTATTTCTATTAAATTTTCTGGCGTGTCATATTCAATTATATGTGATGTCTTATCAAAAACATTTAATGACTCATGTATTATATACCTCCCATTTGTTAATAACAGTTGTTGTTGAAATTGATTTAACTACTTTCGGCAGAATGATGTGTATTTTGATCTGAGCTTGATTGTTCTATATCGCTGTTAGTGATATTATTTATTTTTATTCGAGATAATGCGTCGGCTACGACATTAGTTGTTCCAGGTTTATATATTATTTTCGGGGTGAAACTTTCTATGAAAGAGTACCATCTTTTCATTTCCACGTTCGGGTTTTTATCTGAGATTGTGAATGATAAAGATTGGTGGTCTGTTTGTATTTCGGTACCAACTACACCATATAAGTAATTCCTGAGATTTTTAAGAGCCCAAACTATTGCCAACAATTCTTTTTTATTTGTGGCATAAAGTTGATCGGTTTTATTTTAAGTTTTGGATATGAAAGTAATTGGTTTATTATCCTGTGATAAAACTGCTCCGATAGCTACATCTGATGCGTCTGTCGTTAAACTGAATTTTTTGTTATAATCTGGTTGAGCTAATTCCACTTGTGCTATTAAATTATCTTTAAGTTCGTTAAAAGCTTTAACCATCTGGGTCATCTAACTGTATTGTAATTTTTGTAGACATTCTCCTAGAAATTTTTCCATTATCTCCTCCTAAGTATTTGGTTAGAGGTTTGGCAATTTTTGCATAATTTCGGACAAATTTACGGTAATAGCCGGTGAGGCCTAGAAAACTTCGAAGCTCTCTAATGTTTTGTGGAATCGGATACTTCATAATTGTGGAAATTTTCTCAGGATCTGTTTTAATTACATTGTGAGAAACAATATAACCAAGAAATGCTGTCTCTAAGTTAAAGAGTTTAGATTTTTCTAGACAGATTTTCATATGTCCTTTTTGTAAAATATTTGAAGTGGAGTGGGCGGAATTGTTTGTTAACAATTAACGATTAACAAATAACGGCTAATTAATCCAGAAATGAAACGCCCGGGATCGCCTTCACTTGGGTTGCACTTTATTCTCGCACTTGTAAATTAAGGCCGCTTACACTGCCGCTCAACTGTTTGCGCCCTTCTGGCGTGAACATTCTCCCCCCCCCCCTTGCGTAGGCAAAGATATCCCTGGCCCGCTAGACAGCAGGATCGGCCTCTTCATTCCGTGCACGCTCCAGAAACGGTCCATCCGAACACCGTGTTCTGCGCGACGGGCAACCCAGCGCTCGTCCGCGAGACGAACACCGTCAAACTTGGCCCTGGCGGCGTCGCTCAGAGCTCGGGTGGGTGTCCGGATCCTTAGGCTGGGTCCGATCTTCAGGACGACGTTGAGTCGGAAGGTGCTTGTTCGGGACCGGAGTGTCACCGAGCAGACCTCGTCGTTTCCCAGCCGAATGATGGGCAGCCGGAACGCTGCCGCCAACGACCGGTCGATGCTGCTCACCGGCATGCATGGGTCGATCATGGCCCCGGTCTCGAAGGTCTTCGAGCACGACGATGGCTGTAGGCAGGATGGGGACAGCCTTCTGCTGCCCCGTTGCCACCGCCGGAGAAGCGATGGAGGCCTTCGGACGCGGGCGAGTGTTGGCGCCTGGGGCTGGTGGCGGAGTGCGGGAAATCCAGACTGGACGTGGTGCAGCGGGATAAGTACTGCCCGAAGGCGCTTTTCAGCGCTCAGTTTGTGGAACCTCTTGCACTTTCGAAGAGGATGGATTCCAGAGCAGACTCGGCAGCGGTAGGATTTAATACCTCGAGTACGTCTGCTCTCCAACGACTGGGTGGCACGAGGACGAGGAGCCATTATTGGAGGAAGTGAGTAAGTCTGCCAATAAAAGAAATGAAAAAGCTTAGTATGAGCCGACTACTATTTGGGCCCCGGAATGGGGGAAGTGCCCTAATCCCTAGGAATGGAGGACTCTTTGTCCTCCACCGGTAGCAGAATAACATTGTGGACAGGGCGTATTATTGTGCCGCGAGACGTACGGATCTCAACGACTCGAATACGGTCGTCGGCTCCTGGAAAGGCAGAAACGATTCTGCCGAGCAGCCATTCGTTCGGTGGTAGATTGTCCTCCTTGACACCTACCATATCGTCGGCTTGGTAGTTCCTGGTCGGAAATTGCCATTTGTTTCGTTTATGGAGTTCTTTAAGAGACTCCTCTTTCCACCGTGCACTAAACTGCTGATGTTGTGCCTTGAGGTGTTGCCATCGATTTATTATGGACTTGGCTTCGCCCTTTATCTCGGGTTCCGCGGTGGAAAGCAACGGCCCTCCAATAAGGAAATTGCCTGGTATGAGGGCCAGCAGATCTGAGGGATCTTCGGGGGAGGGGTCTAGAGTTGAGGCAAGCCTCAATCTTAGCGAGAAGCGTCGCCAGCTCCTCAAATGTATATTTGCGGACTGACGTCGATTTAAGGAACAGGGTTTTGAAGCTTTTCACCCCTGCTTCCCACAAACCCCCCATATGTGGAGCCCCTGGTGGGATGAACCGCCATACGAGTCCCTGATGGCTATATGCATCAGTCACGGACTCTTTGATGGCTTGGAGAAAGTCCCTGGAAATCAAAGTTGCCGCCCCCACAAAGGTCTTACCATTATCCGAATGGACCCGCTGAGGACAACCGCGCCTCGCTACGAAACGAGCAAAGGCCGCTAGAAATTTCTCGGTTGTTAGATCGGAAGTGGGTTCCAAATGGATAGCCCTCGTGGAAAACCACACAAACACACAAACATATCCCTTCGTTATGAGACACGCTCTCCCAGTATAATTTTTTATTTCGAAAGGGCCGGCATAGTCGATACCCGTGTAGGTGAACGCCCTCGAGAAGGAGACTCTATCTGTCGGGAAATCGCCCATCAGCTGTGTTTGGAGTCTCTTCTTGTAAATCGTGCAAATCTTATACGGATTGACCACAGCCTTCACCAGATTCTTGATTTTAGGAATCCAATACTTCGATCGGATCAGGCGTACGATCAATTGACTACCGCCATGAAGAGTAATCTGGTGAGTAAATTGGACGATGAGCCGCGACAGTCTACAGTCATAGGGGAGAATAATCGGATGAACATATATTCTCATCATATTGCAGGGTTTTGGAGGCAGTGAGACGGCCGCACGCCCTTAAAAGGCCGTGTTGGTCAATGAACGGGAACAAATTCACCAAAGGACACTGGAAGAGGCCTTTTCTCGGTCAGATGCTGAAGCTCTTGGCCATATGCTCTGCGCTGCGCAATGGAGGTCAGAGTTCGTTCTGCCTCTCGGGTCTCTTCACTTGTAGGGCGTGAATTGGGCAAGAACGGACCTTTGCGGCAGCGTTTAAGGAAGCGTTGAACATAGACCAGAACTCGCAGGGCCTTGTCCAATTTGGAGAAACGTTCGAGAAAGTCGACGGACGGGGCCTTGACAAAGTGCACTTTGACCGCGCGCTGCTCTAGCTCTGTCACTGGAAGAGTGTCGCTTTGTGCTGGCCATAGCTCTCGGGGCCCTTGCAGCCACTCTGGTCCGTGCCACCAGAGATGGTTTTCTGCCAATTCATGTAGGGATACGCCTCGACTGGCTAGATCGGCGGAGTTTTGTTCTGAGCGAACGTGTGCCCAACAGTCGACTGGCGTCGCCTGCGTGATCTTGGCAACTCTGTTGGCCACAAATGTGGTCCAGTTGCACGCAGGCTTTCGTAGCCAGGCTAAGACGATTGTGGAATCTGTCCAGCAGCGGATATCTGAAAGTTGCAATTGGGATCTGGAGATTGGAGCACGAAAGGAAAAAAATCCCAATTTTTGTGAAATAAGGCCCCAATAGATCTTCAATCAACCGGAAAAAAACCTTAAATGAAGCACAATATAGCTAAAATTCAGTGTGAAAAAATAGCTAGGAGGATTCACAAAAAAAAGCTAGAGTGAAGTCCACAAGAAGATATAGCTATATTGGAGTCTAGAAAAACAATAGCTCAAATTTATAAAAAAAAAACTATGAATTGCAATTTCTGGAAAAAATAGCTTAAAAAAAAATAGCTACCAGCTGGAATCTGGATGATAGCCAAGGATTTATAAAAAATCGCTTCCAACTGGAAATCCCGAAAATAGCTAATATATAGAAAATAGCTATAAATTGGAATTTATGGAAAAATAGCTAAAAAATAGCTATCGAATCGAGTTCGGATGATAGCTAATAATTTAAAAAAATAGCTACCGGATTTAGGACCACAACGAAAAAAAATCGCGACAAACGGATGCGAAACATAAACACCAAAAAAAACCAACAAACACGCCAAAAAACCAAGTTGGGAGGCTGATAAATTTGGGTGAAACTGATAAATAATTATTTTAATTTAGGAACCAGAAATAGGAGCCAGAAATAGCTTGTAAAAAATTATTATTTGGCTTAAATAATTATTCAATAATCGGGTCAGTTTTTTTTCTTAAATTTTGTCGTCGGAATTATTCATTTTATATTACGTTTCGATTCTAGGGTATTCTCTCGTCGCTATGCGGTTTTTTGTCAGGGCAATAAAGAACAAAGATACGAAAGAGCTTGCACTTGGCAAGCCTATGTAAGTCGCGACTGTGTGTATGTATGTATGTATTATTTGGAGTTTAATAGGGGACGTCCAATATGTATTTATGTATGGAGAAACATATATATGTAATGTAATCTCGGAAGAAAAAGTCAGGGTTTATTTTATTCTGTATGTCGAGATTTGTGTTTTATTTTGAGCCAAGAGATAAAATTTGTTCTCAGTTCGGCTTCGATATTATTTATGATTTTTGGTAATATATTTCATTTGTGTATTAAATTGGTTAAATCTATGGAGTGATTCTTATATACAGTTTGTCAAGAAACTGTTTACACACTGTGAAATAAGTTGAATTTTTGACTTTAAAGCTAAAAATAAAGGGTTTTTTGCTTAATTAAACGCAATTTTTTTATAAAATATTATTAAACAATATTTATTTTACTTATAAATCAAAAAACAAATTAAAAATATTAAATATACAAGAAAATAAACAACAAATTCTAAGTTTACACACTTTTGAGACTGTCAAGAAACTCTTTACACATTTTGTTTTCCTACTTTGTTTTGTTCTTATTCTTAGAACGAACTCGATTTTTCCGTTATATTTGGCTTTGCATTGCTTTTTACAACGCTTCTATTGAAATTTTGTTGACTTTGCTTGTGAAATTTTGCTGATCAAACGTGCTTAAAGCGAATTATTAAATTTAATAAAATGACTGGAAAGAGATTAACTTTTGAAGTTACCCAATTAATAAACTATAACCACCAGTTGGGAAAATCTTTTCCAGAATTAGTATAAATGTTTCCTGTATCCCGTAAGACCGTCTACAATGTTTTAAAAGGCTCGGAAAAAGAGGGCAGGCTTGAACCTAAGAGTGGTGGTGGGCGGAAAATTAAAATTAAAAAGCGTGTAGACCGCTTTATTATGCGAATAGTGATTGCGAACCCCCGAATCTCGGTCAGATCACTTGCTCTGGATATCAGGCAAGAATGTCACCTAGCTGTGTCACACGAAACTGTGCTCCAAGTCATCCTACGCCATAGGTACTCTTCAAGAGTTGCAAGGAAAAACCCTTTGCTGTCAGATGCCAATATTGAAAAGCGTCATTTATTCGCTGTGAGCATGATGGATCATGCGGAAGAGTACTGGGATGACGTCATATTTGGTGACGAAACAAAAATGATGCTCTTTTATAACGACGGGCCAAGCAGAGTATGGCGCAAACCGTTGAGTGCGCTAAAAAAACAAAATATCATTCCAACGATAAAATTTGGAAAAATGTCACTGATGGTGTGGGGCTGTATCACCAGCCGTGGAGTGGGAAAACTAGCCTTAATTGAGAGCACAATAAATGCCGTGCAATATCTAGAAATGTTAGAAAACAAATTTGAAGGCCAGTGTAGAAAAAATTAGTCTGGTTAGCAACAACAAGCCAAATTTTAAGTTTTACCAGGACATGATCAGAAACATAAAGAGTGCAATGTACGCACCTGGCGCCTTAATAACTGTGGTAAAGTGATCGATACGCCCCCTCAGAGTCCTGATCTGAACCCCATTGAAAATTTGTGGACCTACTTAAAGAAGAAGGTGGCAAAAAGGGACCTAAAACACAACAACAGCTTATGACTGTAATAGTCGAAGAGTGTGAAAAGATCCCGTTTGAATATGACCTGCAAAAACTTGTCCAATCCATGAAAAAAAGGCTTCAACTTGTAGCTAAAGCCAATGGGGAACATACTACATACCAAAACTTTTAAAATTTTAATAAAATAATTAAAAAATTTAGGATTAAACTTCGATTTAGTGTTTTGTGTAAAGAGTTTCTTGACAGTCTCAAAAGTGTGTAAACTTGGAATTTGTTGTTTATTTTCTTGTATATTTAATATTTTTAATTTGTTTTTTGATTTATAAGTAAAATAAATATTGTTTAATAATATTTTATAAAAAAATTGCGTTTAATTAAGCAAAAAACCCTTTATTTTTAGCTTTAAAGTTAAAAAGTCAACTTATTTTACAGTGTGTAAAAAGTTTTTTGACAAACTGTATGTATGTGGATGTAAATTTTATTGGAATATATGTGGATATGTATGGATATATATATTTATGGGTATGTATAATTTTATGTGTATGTAAAATTTTGCTGAATGTATGTATATGTATATTTGATTTAATTTAATTGAATTTGTGGTTTGTATATTTTATTGAGGCAAAAAAACAGCAGTTTAGCAGCGGACGATAATAGTGAATTTTGGACAGTGTTTTAAAAAAATGTATATATATATATGTATATGCGCTTGGATACCAGCGGATCACCGTGAGACGAATTAGGGGGCCGGTATTGGCAAAGTGCTTGTTTATGCACTTAAAAAAAGAAGTAATCACGGTGGCTGGGCGCATGTACTTATATATTTTCACTTAATTTTCACTTTTCACTTGATACGGATGGACGGAAAGAATAAACGCCGTTGGAAAAACGAAAATGGCGACCACGGACGGAATAGGATTTAAAGCCGTACTTATCTTGATTTTTCCGCAAGAAGCGCTGGCAGGATCAGGATGTATCGCGGACTCGAAGAATCCGGCTCGAAGGACCATGAAGTGGAGTGGGCGGAATTGTTTGTTGTTGCGGCTAATTCCTCCAGAAATGAAACGCCCGGGATCGCCTTCACTTGGGTTGATCTTTAATCTCGCACTTGTAAATTAAGACTAACTTAAACCTAACATTGGAAATACCGCGGGACCGCGGAGTGGTGAAGACCTTGCGGGAAGGGAGGAGAGCGAGAGGAGAGAAGGAGATCGCGAGCAGCGGTGCTTGCGAGCCGTGGAGGAGCTTTGAGTACAAGCATTGGCCGCTTACACTGCCGATCAACTGCTTGCGCCCTTCTGGCGTGAACAATATTAATTATTTGAATTAAGTCAGTGTAATGTTGATCAATTGTATTTGAAAATATTATTATATCATCCATATAAACATGACAAGTTTTTCCGACTTGTTCTCTAAATATGTCATCCATTGCTCTTTGAAATATTCTAGGGGCGTTTGTTAACCCAAATGGCATACGTAAGAATTCGAATTTTCCGTTATTTATAGAGAAAGCGGTTGTATCAATATCTGAATTTTTCATTAAAATTTGGTGGAATCCTAATTCTAGATCAATTGTTGAGAAATATTTTGACTTCCCTAAGTTAGATAATATTACAGACGGATCTTGCATCGGGTATCTGTCAGGTATTGTGCTTTCGTTTAATTTTTTATAGTCAATAACTAGTCGGTGTTTTGGAGACCCATCTTCGTTTTGACCTTTTTGGGACACTACTCAGACTGGTGAATTGTAAGGGCTCCTATTTGGTCTTATGTAGTTAATTAGAATTCCAATACTCCTGATGTAGTTAATAAAGTCTCAAAACGCAGTTGGTCATTTTATCTTTATTTGGTTTTTATAAAGCGAGTGTACATTCCAGATCTATTCCTGATTTATAACTGATCTTAGTGTGGTCTACAGGCAGATCTCTTGTGACAGCCAAGTGCTGACACTAGCAAATTCTGCAATATGTATGTATGAAGTTCATACTCGATAACCAATGGGAGTCGAGTGCGACCCCTAAAGGCGTACATGCTGAATTCGCATATTTAGTATTAGGGTGTATCTAAAGATCTACTAGGGTGACCCTAAGGAATTAGGGTGGTCCTAAGTTTACTTATTAGTTGACTTATTATTATGATTCATATTATAATTATTATTAATATTATTATTATTATTGTTATTATTATTGTTATTATGTTCGTATATACTACATCTCCCTCCTTTTGAAAAATAACGTAATAACATGAAGTTATTTTCAAGTATATAATAATTTTTTTTTTTTTTAAATGTACATTAATATTTGAAATGAATGATTAAAGAGATATTAAAAAAAAATATATATATTTTCATTATATTTTGCAAAGTAAAAGTTTTGTATTATAATGTTTTTATTGGTTTTTATTTTATTTGTGGTTTTTTATTTGTGGTTGGCCAACCAAACAAAATGTATTATGAATTAAAAATTTTTAACCTATCTTTATGGACTATCTGTTTTTTATTTTTATTTCCTATAATTGTAATGTTGTCATTATCTCCTATTTCTGAAACTAAATATGGTCCTAAATAATTATTGTCAAGTTTATGACCCGTTTCGTTTTTAAGTAATATCTTATCTCCTATCTTTAATTCAAAGTTACTAATATTTCTATCATATTTTATCTTTCTATCGGCTTTTGCCTTGTCTAACATATTTTTAGCTCTTCTATATGCTATTTCTAATCGTAGCTTAACTTCTTTTGAATAGTCATCCATGTTGTAAATAGGATCTATTCTGTCTATCCTGTTAAAATCTATGAACTGTCTTGGTAATCTTCCAAATACTAATTCATATGGACAATATTCATGAACTACCGATGGTGTTGTGTTGAAACAATAAGTAAAATATTGTATCCATATATCCCAATCGGTTTTGTCAACAGATATATATGAGCGAACATACTCGTTGAAAGTTCTGTGACTTCGTTCTATTGTTCCTAATGTCTGGTGATGGTGTGCTGTTGAAGTAATGTTTTTTATCTTCATATATTTGCATAGGTCGTCTATAATTTGGTTTTTATATTCCGTTCCCATGTCCGTTATGATTGTTTTCATTGGACCGTACTTTAGAATAAAATTTTCGAATATAGCCTTAGCAACTGATTTTGCACTTTTATTTGGAATTGGTACCGTTACCAAATATTTTGTTAAATCGCAAATGATAGTAACAGCATACTCATTTCCGTTTTCTGATCTTGGCAGTGGACCAATGGTATCTATCAAAACTTTATCAAATGCTGTTGCTGGCGTTTCTGTTATTGTCAACGGTGTTTTAGTATGTTTTGTAGTCTTGGCTTGTTGACATTTTAAACATGTTTTAACATATTTACTTATTGCCTTTGTCATTTGTGGCCAATAATAATAGTTTTTTATTTTCCTCAGGGTTCTAGAAATTCCTGAATGGCCTCCTTCTGATGGATCATCATGATATTTAGACAGTATTGCTTTTATTTGAACCTTATCATTTTTATCTATCTTAGTCACCTTGTTTAATAGCGCTATTTTTAAATTTTTTAGTATTTTATTGCCCTTTTCTTTAAAATTCTTTATAGTGACAAATTCGAAGATTTGTTCACTTGGTGACAATTGTGTTTGAATGATGCTATTTATTCTTGCTTCTTCATTAAGCCTTTGAAAGAATTGATCTAAATCGATTATTTCATTAGAATAAAAATTAGTCATATCAAAACGTGTTATAATTTGTTTTCCTCTTTTCAACAAACACTTATGCTTGTCTATTTTGAGTATAACATATTTTTTGGCATCAATGTTATTGATTACCTGATAGATATTGGGCATTTTTATATTTTCTTTCTCATTTGGTTCATGCAATTTTTCACCTGCGCAGGTATTTTTCTGTCTTGTTGTTGATCTTGTTGTTACCTTTAGTATCTGTCTATTTATTGCTTTAAGTTCTCCGATTGTTATTCGGGACAATGCGTCTGCGACATGATTATCTTTCCCCTTGAGATATTCTACTGTGAATTCAAACTCCTCCAAGTCTAGTCTCATTCTGGTTAATTTTGAACTGGGGTTTCTCATTGAAAAAAGATATGATAGTGGCCTATGGTCACTTTGTACTAAGAAATGTCTACCATATACGTATGGTCTGAAGTGATTTATTGCCCAGTGAATAGCTGCTAGCTCCTGCTCTGTAGTGGACTTATTACTTTCGCCTTTTGTAAAGCTTCTTGAAGCGTATGCCACTGGTAGCTGTTGACCGTTATGGTCTTGAGATAGTACCGCTCCACATGCTTGTTTACTAGCATCTGTGGTTATGCAAAATTGTTTGCTGAAATCTGGGTACTGAAGGAGTGTTGGTTTCATTAATTCCCTTTTGAGATATTCGAATGCATCATTGCATTCGCTTGTCCATTCAAATGGAACATTCTTTTTACAAAGCCTCGTTAAGTGGCGTGATTTCTCAGAAAAGTTCTTAATAAATCTTCTGTAATAATTGCAAAATGCCACGAAGCGTCTAGCTTCGTCTGCGTTTACTGGTTTGGGGTAGTTCTTTATTACCTCATATTTAGAGTCATCTGGCAATATACCTTTGTCAGTACACTTGTGACCTAAATAAGTAACCTCTTTCATAAAGAAAGTGCATTTTTCTGGATGTAATTTTAAATTATGTTGCCTACATAATTTGAAAACGTCGGTTAGATTTTTAAGCATGTGCTTTTCAGAACAGCCTATGACTACTAAATCATCCATATACAGAAATGCTTGCGAAGGCGTTAAACCTGAAAATGCAAGGGTCATCATTCTTTGGAAAGAATTTGGGGCTATTTTTAAACCAAATGGTAATCGCGTGTAGCGGTATGCTCCCGTTGAAGTTGAGAATGATGTTATATTTCTTGACCTTTCGTCTAATTCTATTTGATGGAATCCTGACATCAGGTCTAGGCACGAGAAATATTTTGCTCGGCCTAATTGATCAAGAATATCTTCTATTCTTGGAAGTGGGAATTTATCTGCTAGCAGTTTCTTGTTTATTTGGCGATAATCGACTACTAATCGCCATCTCTTTTCCTCCGAGTTAGGCAGTGATTTCTTGGGTACCAAGAGAAGAGGGCTATTATATTCTGAAATAGATGGTTCGACAATGCCATCTTTTATTAATTTGTCAACTTGCCTTTGAATTTCTGGTTTTTGACTTTCTGGCATTCTATAGTTTTTGATATAGACTGGAGTTTTGTCATTTAATCTCAATTTTTGCTTGTAAAAATTATTAGCTGATATGGTTTCTGTTTCAAGACCAAAAATATCGCTATATTCGGTGCATAATTTTGTTAAATCGCTTTTGAATAACGATGGAAATTTAAGAAGTTTTAATACTTCTGAAGTTCTTTGTGCACTATTTTCTATATTTGCGTTGTATACATCATAATCATCCAATGATTCGCTTTTTATATTTGCGCTACTAACTATAGCGTCTTTTTCAGTTGTATTAATAATTCGAATCAAGACGTTCTGAGTGTTTACGAGTGCACTTGCGATTATTATGCCAGGTTGTAATTCCTGGTTGGGGATGAGGACATGTGTGTCAGTAGATGTTAGTTGAATCTTTCGAATCACTTCTGATCTAGCTGGCAAAATTATTTCATTATCTAGTGAATGTATAATAGGAATGTTTATGTTCCTGAAATTTTTGGGCCTCAAAGTGAACCAATCTTCTTGGTCGTGGAATTCCAAAATACAATTGTATTTCTTAATGAAATCCAAGCCAATTATACCATCCCCTGGTATAGGAAAATTGTCAGGTACGATATGGAATTCATATGGTATTGCTGCATTAGCAATACACATTTCTAAATGTAGTGTACCTAGAGACTGAATTGTCCCTTGCCCTATTCCTGATATATTTGTTGTATTTTTTGGATTTAAATCGTTAAGATTATTGTTTCTGCATTTAAGCAGGGAAATTTCTGCACCAGTATCTATTAAAAGAGTTACCCATGAATTGGTACTCATATTCTTCAATCGTATAAAAATGCTTAAATTGAGATTAATTTTGTATAATTTTATTGTAGATTGTCGCTCAAGGGGGTATGTTCGTTTTCCGATTGTATGTTTCGGACATTGTGGGCATGACTTGTTTTATAGTTATGGTTTTGGTTACCTCTTGAGTAACCTCCACCTCTATTATAATTTTGGTTACCACCTCGTCCTCTGTTTCCACCATGGTAACCACCTCTGCCTCTATAGTTGTTATTGTAGGAGTTATAATTTCCTCGGCCATTACCTCTGTTTTGGTAATTTCCTCGGTAATTATTACCTCGATAGTGTCCTCTATTATTATAGAATAATACACTATTTGAATTGCCGGTCATTTCTGTACTGCAGTGTATGTATTTTTCAATCACGCTATTCATCGTGTTGAAATTTCCAGCTTCCAATATGGTTTTGAGCTTATCGTGCCCACAGTTCTTGGTCATTGCAGATATGGCTTCCTTTGTAGCGAATTTGTCTGCATTGTTGGAATCTAAACCATCATCTATATAGGCTGCTTCGAGCAACCCACGTAGGTTTTCTATCTCCGTGGTATATTGCGCTGCAGTTTTGCCGCGCTGTTGTGTACTAAGCATTTTTGCTTTGATGACATCGGGCGATTCGCCTTTAACTGATGCTTTTAATAGATTTATTATACCGATAATGGTCTTTTCATTTTCAACTTTGTGTGATAATGGACCAAGTATCTTTGTCTTGATTACCTCAACCGCTAGCATCTCCTGATCTCCTTTTGTCAGATCTATTAGCCGGAGAGCCGTGAGGAATCTATTCAAGTTTAACTTTTTGCCGTCAAACTCAGGTATTGTGGACGAAATTTGTCGCACATATTCCCTTGCTGTTGCGGCAGAGTCTGTCATTTTGTCCGTTTCCTGTATTCTTATTCCTGTATTTGAATCTGAAAGTTCTTCTTCAAGTAATTCGGGTAATGTTATTACCGCTGGAATTGCAAGATCGTGGAGATCCTCTTCTTTTATTTCTATTTCTGATTCTCCTACACTTTCGATATCCTCACCGATCTCAGCCACTATAGGTGTGCTTAAAATCGTTGGGATTGTAATATTTAAGTTGTGTCTGTACTTGACGTTTAACAAGTTCTCACGGAACCTGTTTAGAAATTTTACTGCTTGTGATAAATGATTTTTTGTTAATCTTTTCCTTTCTCTGTAAATTAATTGGCGTGCTCCATTAAAGCATCTTACCAATATCTGCGCATGCTTGTTGAGAGTGTCTTGTTGCACTTCTCTATTTGGTGTCATGCATTTATAAGACTTGTCAAAAGTTGTTTTAATTTCTTTAAGCTCGTTTTGTATTTCTTGCCAGTCCATTTAAAGAATACTATGGATTTATCTATGCAATCGAACTTTATAAATTTTGGCCTCTCTCAAATAGGTTTCTTCAATAATCTTTTTTTTTTTTTTCATTCTAGTTTTCTGATATTAAAAATAAAAATTTTAGATCATCTTAATTCAAAATACATTTTGGATGTTTTTTTTTTTTTTTTTTTTTTTTTTTTTTTTTTTAAATTTTATCCAAACTATTCTCTGCTTTGCCTATATAACGCCTCTTTATTATCTTGTTATGCTTAACATATAGCGTTAATATAAACTGAGCGACTGTTACGATCGTCATGATCAAAAGGAGTAACCACAGTGACTGAATGTCATCTGTATGGTCGACTATTTTTAAGTTATTGACCACATTGGCCGTATTATCTTTTGTCTGACTATCGTCAGATCCAAACCAACCCATTTTTGTATATTTTTATTTTTTTTTTTTTTGTTTTATTTTTGGGTTTTGGTTTATTTTACTTTAAAAATATGTTGTTTTGATTTTTTTTTTTTGTTCAATATAGTTACATTTTCCTACCTAGTTGGTGTATGGCTTTACGGGCCATTCTTCTCATCGGGCAGAAAAAGTTCCGCTCAATGTTACAATATTTTGTGTAATATTAATATGCAGCGCAGTGCATCGAGGGTGGTGTGCCACGCAGGGCAACAAAAAAAAAATATTTTATTTTTCAGCTCCTATTTGCTTCACTCTGACCCTCCTTGCGTCAGCTGGACGTCGCCGGGGTTGGCACGCTGACACTCCCTCGATGACGTAATGAGCGGGCTGCTCACCACGTTGATGATGATTTCCTCATTTAGGGGTTATGTGGTGGAGCTGCAATGTCTGCACGTATGTTCACAATGCGGTGTGAACAGTGGTCCCTCGCAGTCGTTCGGGCATCTTTTCTTGAAAACAGGCAGGCTTTTCGGATTGGGAGTTGGAGTTTTGTTAATTGTTAACGATTTTATTTGATTTTCTGAGTGAGCGCGTGTGGTGGGGATTTTTTTCTTGAGATATTCGACACAGTGGTCTAGCTCAGCTTGTAGTTTTTGAGCTTTCGACCATTGGGGTGGTGGAGTGTTCGTATATAATAGCCACTTTATGTGCGCTATTCTCTTTTTTATATTATGTCGAACTCCGCCCCTGTTTTTTCCCATCACACTGACACTCTACTCACTCAGATCGCTTTTTTCTTCATAATTGCCGCCGTCTTGGTGGATGAGCATCGAAGTTGAAAATTATCACAAGCTGTTTCCTTTAGCTTCTGCTACAACTTATAACGATCCTTTGTCACGGTCGCCATGTAGTTAATTAGAATTCCAATACTCCTGATGTAGTTAATAAAGTCTCAAAACGCAGTTGGTCATTTTATCTTTATTTGGTTTTTATAAAGCGAGTGTACATTCCAGATCTATTCCTGATTTATAACTGATCTTAGTGTGGTCTACAGGCAGATCTCTTGTGACAGCCAAGTGCTGACACTAGCAAATTCTGCAATATGTATGTATGAAGTTCATACTCGATAACCAATGGGAGTCGAGTGCGACCCCTAAAGGCGTACATGCTGAATTCGCATATTTAGTATTAGGGTGTATCTAAAGATCTACTAGGGTGACCCTAAGGAATTAGGGTGGTCCTAAGTTTACTTATTAGTTGACTTATTATTATGATTCATATTATAATTATTATTAATATTATTATTATTATTGTTATTATTATTGTTATTATGTTCGTATATACTACACTTATAATTTGTTCTTTTAGCATTCTATTCTCAAGCCAATCTGGACGTACGGAATTCAGCTGTGGGGCACTGCAAGCACATCACATAGAAGGAAGATCCAGCGATTCCAAAACAGATGTTTGAGAATAGTCTCCAACGCCCATCCCTACCACGAAAATTCCGCCATCCACGAGGAGCTCGGGATTCCATGGGTAGACGACGAGGTCTACAGACACAGTGTGAGATATGCTAGCAGACTGGAGAACCACCACAACCACCTGGCCGTCAACCTTCTAGACAATAGCCAATCCCTAAGACGCCTGCAGAGAACGCACCTGCTTGACCTTACTCAACATACTTAATCATACTTAACCCCTACCCAAGTACACTCGTTGTACTCCCCTTACGTTGTTTCCCTCCAAAAAATTTAATTATTGTCCACTAGGACAGATTTTATATAATAAATAAAAGGCTACACAAAAAAAAAAAAAATTATTAACGAAATCTGAGACCGACATAGCTAAAGGATATTGTTTGCTATAAATTGCCCTGTCCTTGTCCGTATTTACTTCTCCTCGAATATCGGTACGAAAAGGAATTTGCATATTTATTTTAGAATGCCACTTTTCAATTTTATTCATAACTTTATTTTCAAAGTTTTTTATTTGATTTGAAGTTATATTTAGGTTATGATTTTTTCTTTGTCGGAAAACTCACCGACGGCTAGCTCAGGATTTGTGGATCCTATTCGATGCGATTTAAAAATGACGGAATTAACATCGTCGGCTTGTTCAGGATTTTTCGATCCCAAATTGATATATTTTTTATTAGCGGATAAATCTACGCTGGCGTGTTCAGGATTTTCAGATCCCGAACTATTAGTTTTATTAATGACGGAGAATTCAACGTCGGCGTGCTCAGGATTGTCAGATCCCGAATTATATAAAGTGCCTTCAGCAATAACCATTTCGGTTTTAAATACCTTTTGCTCATCAAAGTATTTTTTGATAATATATTGTAAGGGGGAATGGCTTTAGTGGTGGTGAGGTGAGTGGTGAGGCAATGAGATATGAGGCAAAGCAAATATAAGTTTATTAAATGAAATTAGATACAGGAAATATTAACTGAATTAAATGTGATCACTGCGCGACGGCTTGCTCTTCGACGACGACCGAGCGAACACACATTAACGGGGCCATCTGTTCTCCCGGGTTACCACCGTACTTGACAGGCAAGGTTGCCATATGCTTACAGTCCTGACGTATCGTAGCGACCTCGCACGAATCATTAAGATATTTATCTGCTGGGTTGTCCTTATCATCGGTGTCATCTAATGGTATCTGGCACCACGGCTTGAGTTTATCGGACACATACACGGATTTATAGTGTCGCTGAGTTCGTTGGGCATTCGGCAAATCTTCGACCAAGTATCGATCATGTGGTAGTTTCTTTGCGATGATTAACGGGCCTTTATAACGAGGCTCGATTTTACGTGAAGTGCCTGTACTACCTTGTTCGTTTTCGGCCAAAACTAAATCTCCTTCGCTGTAAACCGTCGGCTTGGTTAGTGTGTGGTTCGGTTAGTGCGTTTTGCATGTCCATTTGCTCGCAGGGTGCGAACAGCATTAAGTACATACTTGACATTATGTCCTCGACAGAATCTTTCGAAATCTTTTGACGTAAAAGCAGTTCCTCGGTAGGTCACGATTCTTTCAGGCATTCCAACGTAGTTGCAAACATCTCGGAGAATTTCAATAACGTGTCGGGTTGCGGTGCTTTTAACGGCTCGTATGATTGTAAACTTTTTAAATGCATCAACGATTACCAGGGTATGCTCATTACGCTTTGAACTTTTCGGAAAAGGTCCTAGATGGTAGATGTGTACCCTAGCGAACGGTACTGGCTTGATGTTATCGTAATTGAACCTCTTGGCGACCTCCTCGTTGCTTATACAGGGAACAACCTACGCATGAATTAATGTATCCTTTAACATAATTTCGCGTACAGGGGAACCAGAATTGATTTATAATTCGGCTGATTGTTTTGTCGGTGCTCATATGTCCTGCGTTGTCGTGACATTCTACAAGAATGCGATAGCGTAACTGCTTTGGTACAACCCAAAGGTGCTTGTTGTTATGTTTGCGATATAAGCGACCAAGTTCAAGGACATACTCATCGTTCTCAGTGATCTTCTTAGCGATCATTCCGCTAGCAAATCGTTTTCTCGTCCTGCAATTGTACAGCAAACAACCAATCGGCTTCATCAATGACGGTTTTGAATGTCTTTAGGTCAGCTTCTTCCATTTCACGCGAATCTTCATATGGTGATCGGCTTAAGGCATCGACGTGTTCCATACACGTAACTGAGCGATGCAGTATCTCAATATCGAATTCTTGGATGCGTAGCCACCATCTGGCAATTCGGGGTATCAGCTCTCGTTTCTCCATCGTCGTTCTTAACGCATTACAATCAGTGATGACTCGAATTCGTTTCCCATAGACATAATACTTGAAACGTTCCAGTGACTCGACAACAGCCAAAGCTTCTAGCTCGTAGATGTGAAACTTCATTTCGCTGTATGTCGTCGATCGGCTATAATAGGCTACTGGCTTTAATTGATCATGTTCCTTTGCAATAGAACTCCGGCTAAACAAACAGAACTAGCATCAGTATGTATTTCGTGTTCTGGGCTGACGTCGTAGCTAATAAGAACAGGCTTCGAAATAAGGAGTTGTTTAAGTTTATTGAATGCGTCATCCTGCTGTGGTTCCCATTTAAACGGCTGGTCTTTGCGTAGTAGCTTGCGTAAGGCCTCGGAAATAATGGCGTATCCTGGGATAAATTTTTCGTACATCCGAAACGTTCTTTAGACGTGGAAGCTATGCAATGGCATTGGTTTTGACTTCACCTGGACGTATCCCGGTTGCGTGCAGCTGGTGCCCCAAGAATGAAATTGTCTGCTTGTACAATTCGCACTTGTCAACGTTCAGGGTGAGGCCACATTCTCGTAGCACTTGCAGTATCTCGGTAAACGAATGGCTGCCAATTAATATGTCGTCCATATCTCCCGTTCGGACACGTTTTTGTATCTCAGCCATCAATCGTTTATAAGCCGCCGGTGAGTTCTTTAACCCAAATGGCATACGTTTGAATTCATACAATCCGTCGGTTGTAATGAATGCGGTAAATTTGCGACTCTCAGGTGATACTACGATCTCATAATATCCGCTATTCAAATCCAACGTAGAAAAGAATTTGAATCGTTTCGCTTCTTGTAAATGTGATAAACTTGATCAACTTGTTCAGACATCGGTAGTCAACAAACAGTCGATCGCTCGAATACTCAGATATTGATTTCTACTTCAATTTCAGCTTCGACCACATTAGTTTTTCCAATTACTTTAAGGCCAGAGGAAAAGAGATCGGCATAATCTT
The DNA here is from genome assembly GCF_000001215.4 of Drosophila melanogaster. Lineage (NCBI taxonomy): Eukaryota > Metazoa > Arthropoda > Insecta > Diptera > Drosophilidae > Drosophila > Drosophila melanogaster. Next base: position 2,775,401 of record NC_024512.1, on the reverse strand, counting down.
CTAGTAGGTTCTGCATGCGTGTCTTATCGTCAGTACTGTCGATATTAGAAAGAAGATTAGTAATTTTCTTGAAGTGAGATACTTGCTGTGTTGCTCGTTTGCTCTCAAAAGTCATCATTCCGTTCTCAAACTTCAGCGTAAGGTTTGGGTTAACAAGGATATCCTGGCCGATAAGAAAATCTTGCTGTACGATTTTGTCTTCGGCTATATACATCAGTGCTTCGGTGACAGTATTATCAATGATCAGTTCGATGATGATTGCTTCGTTTAGAATGCGTACTCCACCACAAATACCATGAATTTGCATTGCAGACTTGCATCGTTTGGCGTCTAGTTGTTGTGCTACAATCTCACGAACCATGCTAGCTTGGCTACCTGTGTCAATAAACGCAGTATACGGTTTGGATTGGACGATGATGGTTTTGTAGAAACACTTATCTTGATTCGTTGCCTCAAGGCGTCGTGTACTCGCTTCGGGTTTAACGCAGTTACCGTTGTTGGGGTGTACTTTATTACACGTAGTACATCGGTGTTGTTTCGGTGGTTGTGGGCATTTGTTCGAAAAATGACCTGGTTCGCCGCAATTAAAGCATTTTAATTTATTGCTTGTTGTTGCAGACTCGTGTTGTTTATATTCCGGTTCATCGTTCTTCGATACTGGATCGTATTTTATCAGTTGAAGCCTACCTCGGTTGATAAAATACTCGTCAATGACGTCACGCATCTGTTTCATCGTTGCAAATTTTGTGGTCACAATGCTCTGTTATAGCTCTCGGTGCTTTAACCCAGTTCGGGCATATCGAATAATAGCAGACTCGCTTAAATTGTAACGATTTCCAAGGGCTGACATGCGAAAGCAGTACTCCTTGATAGTTTCCTTCTGTCGGCGAACATTTGACATTATGTAGTGAATCTCGGCTTTGTCGGGTGTCGAACCGAACTCATCTCTAATAGCATTCGAAAATTCGCTCCAAGTGGTGTGTAAAACTGGAGACGCATCTAGCCACATTCGGGCAGCGCCCTTTAGTCGAGTATAATTGGCAAGCAAGAGAAGTTTTTCGTCCCAATGATAGGCATCTATCACTCGATTAATGCGATCAATAAATTGATCCACAGAGATATCATTCTCGTCCTTTGGATTATACTCTGGCAGGGTATTAGCGATTTCCTTGACCGATGCATGTCGTGTAATCGTGCTAGTGTGTACGATTTCAGCTGTTGGACTCGGTGGTACAGGTACTACGTTGGCTGCAGCCGCCTGTGCACCTTGCGTTGCATTTGTCGCAGCAATTTGCGAACTAATAAAATTTGCCACCATCTCACGAAGTTGGCTCATCTCGGCCTGAAGTTGTGCTACCACCAGCATTTCGTCAGTATCTTCATTCGCGAAAGAAACACAAAACTCGATTTCGTCTGACTTTTCGTGGGTCATCAAACGTTGAACTAATTGATCTCGCGATTCAGTTGTGGGCAACTCTCATTCCCGCAACAGGAACTTTAACCGATCGACTTTCAGTTCTGTAATTTTCATTTTATTTTATGTCTTATTTATGCCTATACCGCTTGTATATTCACACCGCTTGCAGACAAATATACATATATTCGTAACAACACACTGATTGATACAACGCTTAACATCTACATACATATGTTTCAATCGTAACTAAGTTTCGTTATTCCGTTATTAGGCCTTCGCTACTGTCTGTCTTTGCTCATGATCATCCCACTTCTAAACTATAAGGAGGAATGGCTTTATGAGTGGTGAGGCAATGAGATTGAGCAAATATAAGTTTATTAAAGGAAATTATATACATGGAGTATTAAATGAATTAAATATGATCACTGCGCGACGGCTTGCTCTTCGATGACGACTGAGCGAACACACATTAGCGTGGCCATCTGTTCTCCCGGGTTACCACCGTACTTGACAGGCAAGGTTGCCATATGCTTACAATTGGAAACCGTTCTCGATCTTTTCCCGAATCAGCCTGATCTAATTTTTAAACCTAATCCAATAAACCTCGGCTAGAAGCTTTACTTTAGAAACTTTTTGAACTTTAAAATATGTTTAAGATAAAAGGTTTATGCTGAAATTATTTCACTGCATTGTGAAATTGAAATTTGCTGACTGATGCAGTTTGATTGAATCGCAATAAGTTGATCCTGGCATGTTCTCCAAGCGGAAGTTGTGCTGCCAAAGGCAATGACAAAGGAAATGCTGCCTTGATTGGAATTCGAAATTTGTTTATAAACTGTGACGCGCCACGCTTTATTATGAATTTTGTTTAATCGCTCTCTTAATTCTGTTAAAAATTCTTTCTCAGTATTTGAGTTTTCTAGTTCTGGCCGTTTTTGTTTGGTTACAAATATAATATTTATGAATTTTATTATTAATGTGACAATCAAATACAAAATTATTAAAATAAATAATATATATGAAATTGATATTTTCCAATTGTAAATTTCAATAAATGGGTTTAAAATATTAATGTTGTCAAGAGTAAGTTCTGAATTGTTGGATTTTATATAATCTGATATTTCCAGATTTTTAAAGTGGTAAGCGGCACTTTAAAATATAAAAGTATAAGATTATGTATTCAAGTATTTTGAATTCTAAATTGTTGTATGAAATATTATTTATTGTAGGTTCGCCGTTTTATGTTATTAAAATTAATAATATAATTAAAATTGATATTTTCCATTTGTAAATTTGAATAAATGGGTTTAAAGTATTAATGTTATCAAGAGTAAGTTTTGAATTGTTGCATTTTATATAACCTGATTTTTATTATATTTATTTTTAAATGAGAATTGTTTACAATATTATATACATTTATTATAATGGCCCCTTCTTGAATTATATCTATATTCTTATTTTTTGTCGTATTTTAGCAAATTGATTTCTCTCCATTTAGTAAGCGGTTTTTATCTCTACTTAAAATACCATAGGTTTTAAAAATTAGATATTTTATAGAAATGTATTTTCGCATTTTGCATTTTGCGACCTGATTGCTTATTTTCATTCCAGTAATCTTACATCATTATGTAATATGGATCTGGCATTATCAATTTCGCTAATTGTTATTACAGGGTATTTGATATAAATAATTAAGAGTAGAAAAATTTTAAATACGGAGATTTCTTTAATTTCTTTCATTTCTTAATGTCTTCATAATTTTAATTTATGTGTTAAATTATGATTTGCAAGTTGAATGTAAACAATCGTTAAAGATGATTTTGTAACGGAAATTCTTAATCAATAAAAATGTTTTAAGAATGAGCGGAAAGTGATTTAACTCGTTAAACAATTTGGAATTTTTTTTTTCAATATTTTTCGTTATCGTTATCGTAGCATTTCCAAACAGTGCCTAACTCATTTATTCACCTTTTTGATCTATGTAGTTGGTATCAGTTGTGACAAAATTAATTTAAGTATCTGTATTTCGTAAGTAATTTCCCATTTTGTCCGTATATTTGTATCCTTTCTTGCATATCATGATTCTAGATTGATTATTTCTTTATAAAATCTTAAATTAGTTAAGTTGAATAAGTCGGCATATGATTCATAGGTAAGGACATCCTTTTTGTCCTTGAACAGAAAGAATTCGTTGTTGGAGTAATCAATTAATTCTGAATTGGTTATCATTACGAATGGTGTTAAAAGTAATAAGAAATGCGTTTTCTGTAATTTTAAAAGAAATATAATATTTGTTAAAACTTAAAATTGTCTTTGTGAATAATTCTGTTTCTACTATTAATTATTATTTTGTTAGGCCAGTTTTCCTTAACAACCTGTTTCTTGTATCTTGTTTTTAGCTTATTTCTTTCTCAATGTATATATTTTTGGTTTTTAAATTATTGTAGAATGATTTCGTCAATGCAAGTTATTATTGTATTACTATTATTATTATTAAGTGGGTTTCTATGTGTACTGCGACCCAGTCTGATCTCGTGTACTAGCCCTCTATGACTCAAAGATTCCCATGAAGTCCAATGCACTGTATAAATGCCAGAATTTTATTGGGGTTCAGGGTTGCAATTATTTCCCGTGGGAAATGCCCAGGAGTCTGTTCCTCCTGATGGAAAGAGCCATGCAGTCATAATTTGTGCAGAGCTCTCCTCCTCCATGCAGCAGAAGTGACAGAGTTCATTGTCTGCAATGCCAATCTTATGCAAATGACTGCGAAGTCGGCCAGTCAAATTGGGCACGGTGTTTTTTTCGTGTGTTATTAAGGTCTTCATTCATTTATGGTTATATTCACAGAGGAGAATCTTAGAGTGCCTAAGTCCTGGTAGGTGTTCCCAGAAGGACTGACGTTTTTCTTCCTTTATTGACTTAAGTAAGCCCAGTACTCTGTGGTGACCAACAACACAGAATGGTTCGGGCCCAATTAGAGGGTTCTCTGCCCCTTTCCTGGCTAGGTTGTCCGGGACTCACCTTATTGTGAATTTGTTGACAGCTCCTAGTTTGTCTAGGGCATTCCTCACTTCATTTACTAGCTAAGATGTTATCTTAGCTTTGCTGAGCGCCTTTATGGCTGCTTGATTATCAGACAGTATATCAATGTCCTTACCACGAATTCTTTGCAGATTAAACTCCGCACAGCGTCTAATAGCACAGACTTCAGCTTGAAAAATGCTGGTGTATCTGCCCAATGTTTCGTGGTATTTTAACATGGGGTCTACAACCCCCAGCCCACTTCCCTCGTCGGTGAGGGATTCGTTTGTATACCACTTTATCTTGTGTGGTTTCATAGGGTGTACTTTCCCCAGGGTTGTCCAACTGTTTTTATTACTGAGATGATGGCTGAAGTTCTGAGCGAACCTGTGCTCAGCTACCATCTCATCCCTTGGTTGCATCACCAAAGGGATATCCCATTTTAGGCTTTTAGCATCCTTTCTTGTGAGGTTTCAGTCATTTCCTGCCCCTCACTTCTTATTAGGGTGGCTTTCCGTTTCATTTCAATGACTATAAGAAGCGGCGTTACCTCCATTAGAACTTCTAGGGCTGCAGTAGGACAGGTACGCATTGCTCCTGTCATGCATATGCAGGGCATTCTTGGCAGCTTACGAAGTTTTACCTTAGTGGTGCTAAGGCGTGCTCTATCACACAGGCTATTACCAAAGACACTAGAATAACAAGATGCGTAACGACCATACATTGGTTTGGCACTATGCAGCCACTTTTTTAGTGACGGCCAAAATTGCTCTCTTTCCGCTTGCTCACGCTGAGAGCGTAAGAAATCTAAAAATAGAATTTGCTTGCTTGTGTGAGTAAAAACAAGAGACGAGAACGCGTGCGTGTTGTGCTAGAAGACGATTTTCGGGCCGAAATCAATTCTGATCGAAGAAACGAATTTACATTGTACATATTAGGATAGTTTTTTCCAATTTCGTCGCAATATGATAAAATAAAATAATTTTTAAAAAAATTAAAGCTTTTTAAATTCGTTTGTTAAAATCGCCGCTCGAATTAGCTACCGTTTACACATTTATATTTATGTTTAATTCTAATTTGTCTCTCATCTGACAATTTTTTAAAAGCGAAATATTTTTTTGAAAGACTTTTAATGTTAATGTTACATCATATTAAGTCAAATGACTTAATAAATATACTAAATAATTAAATATGATAACTGTTTATTGCAAAAGTCATATCAAAGACACTAGAATTATTCTAGTGTCTTTGCTTTGTTCATATCTTGAGGCACGAAGTACGGACACAAGCACTCAACAATCATTGCCTTATTAATTTTTCACACGCCGCAAAATGAATACTCTAATGACAAATATTCTTATATAAAGTCATTTTTGAAATTTATTTTTGTGATAATATGTACATAGTTTTGGCTATTTCTAATCTATTTTCAAATAATACTAACGTTAAGGCAATGCAAAACAAGAATTTTTCGCATGGTGCCAATTGATCAAAAATAATATAGATTTAAAGTCAAAGAACTTCTAAGGTGAAGGGCATTGAATAGTTGTGATGCCTCACTGCTTTGGCATCATAGTAATGGGGTTCGCAAATACAAATCATATATGCACGATTTATCTTCAGTTTATTTATCCAGTTAGAGAATTTCAATAACGTGTCGGGTTGCGGTGATTTTAACGGCTCGTATGATCGTAAACTTTGTAAATGCATCAACGATTACCAGGATATGCTCATTACGCTTGGAACTTCTCGGAAAAGGTTCTAGATGATCGATGTGTACCGTAGCGAACGGTACTGGCTTGATGTTATCGTAATGGTATTGACCCTCTTGGCGACCTCCTCGTTGCTTATACAGGGAACAACCTACGCATGAATTAATGTATCCTTTAACATAATTTCGCATACAGGGGAACCAGAATTGATTTATACTTCGGCTGATTGTTTTGTCGGTGACATTCTACAAGAATGCAATAGAGTAACTGCTTTGGTACAACCCAAAGGTGCTTGTTGTTATGTTTGCGATATAAGCGACCAAGTTCAAGGACATACTCATCGTTCTCAGTGATCTTCTTAGCAATCATTTCGCTAGCAATTCGTTTTATTTTCTCGTCCTGCAATTGTACAGCAAACAACCAATCGGCTTCATCAATGACGGTTTTGAATATCTTTAGGTCAGCTTCTTCCATTTCACGCGAATCTTCATATGGTGATCGGCTTAAGGCATCGACGTGTTCCATACACGTAACTGAGCGATGCAGTATCTCAATATCGAATTCTTGGATGCGTAGCCACCATCTGGCAATTCGGGGTATCAGCTCTCGTTTCTCCATCGTCGTTTTTAACGCATTACAATCAGTGATGACTCGAATTCGTTTCCCATAGACATAATACTTGAAACGTTCCAGTGACTCGACAACAGCCAAAGCTTCTAGCTCGTAGATGTGAAACTTCATTTCGCTGTATGTCGTCGATCGGCTATAATAGGCTACTGGCTTTAACTGATCATGTTCCTTTGCAATAGAACTCCGGCTAAACAAACAGAACTAGCATCAGTATGTATTTCGTGTTCTGGGCTGACGTCGTAGCTAATAAGAACAGGCTTCGAAATAAGGAGTTGTTTAAGTTTATTGAATGCGTCATCCTGCTGTGGTTCCCATTTAAACGGCTGGTCTTTGCGTAGTAGCTTGCGTAAGGCCTCGGAAATAATGGCGTATCCTGGGATAAATTTTTCGTACATCCGAAACGTTCTTTAGACGTGGAAGCTATGCAATGGCATTGGTTTTGACTTCACCTGGACGTATCCCGGTTGCGTGCAGCTGGTGCCCCAAGAATGAAATTGTCTGCTTGTACAATTCGCACTTGTCAACGTTCAGGGTGAGGCCACATTCTCGTAGCACTTGCAGTATCTCGGTAAACGAATGGCTGCCAATTAATGTCGTCCATATCTCCCGTTCGGACACGTTTTTGACACGTTTGGTTGTAATGAATGCGGTAAATTTGCGACTCTCAGGTGATACTACGATCTCATAATATCCGCTATTCAAATCCAACGTAGAAAAGAATTTGAATCGTTTCGCTTCTTGTAAATGTGATAAACTTGATCAACTTGTTCAGACATCGGTAGTCAACAAACAGTCGATCGCTCGAATACTCAGATATTGATTTCTACTTCAATTTCAGCTTCGACCACATTAGTTTTTCCAATTACTTTAAGGCCAGAGGAAAAGAAATCGGCATAATCTTCTAGTAGGTTCTGCATGCGTGTCTTATCGTCAGTACTGTCGATATTAGAAAGAAGATTAGTAATTTTCTTGAAGTGAGATACTTGCTGTGTTGCTCGTTTGCTCTCAAAAGTCATCATTCCGTTCTCAAACTTCAGCGTAAGATTTGGGTTAACAAGGATATCCTGGCCGATAAGAAAATCTTGCTGTACGATTTTGTCTTCGGCTATATACATCAGTGCTTCGGTGACAGTATTATCAATGATCAGTTCGATGATGATTGCTTCGTTTAGAATGCGTACTCCACCACAAATACCATGAATTTGCATTGCAGACTTGCATCGTTTGGCGTCTAGTTGTTGTGCTACAATCTCACGAACCATGCTAGCTTGGCTACCTGTGTCAATAAACGCAGTATACGGTTTGGATTGGCCGATGATGATTTTGTAGAAACACTTATCTTGATTCGTTGCCTCAAGGCGTCGTGTACTCGCTTCGGGTTTAACGCAGTTACCGTTGTTGGGGTGTACTTTATTACACGTAGTACATCGGTGTTGTTTCGGTGGTTGTGGGCATTTGTTCGAAAAATGACCTGGTTCGCCGCAATTGAAGCATTTTAATTTATTGCTTGTTGTTGCAGACTCGTGTTGTTTATATTCCGGTTCATCGTTCTTCGATACTGGATCGTATTTTATCAGTTGAAGCCTACCTCGGTTGATAAAATACTCGTCAATGACGTCACGCATCTGTTTCATCGTTGCAAATTTTGTGGTCACAATGCTCTGTTGTAGCTCTCGGTGCTTTAACCCAGTTCGGGCATATCGAATAATAGCAGACTCGCTTAAATTGTAACGATTTCCAAGGGCTGACATGCGAAAGCAGTACTCCTTGATAGTTTCCTTCTGTCGGCGAACATTTGACATTATGTAGTGAATCTCGGCTTTGTCGGGTGTCGAACCGAACTCATCTCTAATAGCATTCGAAAATTCGCTCCAAGTGGTGTGTAAAACTGGAGACGCATCTAGCCACATTCGGGCAGCGCCCTTTAGTCGAGTATAATTGGCAAGCAAGAGAAGTTTTTCGTCCCAATGATAGGCATCTATCACTCGATTAATGCGATCAATAAATTGATCCACAGAGATATCATTCTCGTCCTTTGGATCATACTCTGGCAGGGTATTAGCGATTTCCTTGACCGATGCATGTCGTGTAATCGTGCTAGTGTGTACGATTTCAGCTGTTGGACTCGGTGGTACAGGTACTACGTTGGCTGCAGCCGCCTGTGCACCTTGCGTTGCATTTGTCGCAGCAATTTGCGAACTAATAAAATTTGCCACCATCTCACGAAGTTGGCTCATCTCGGCCTGAAGTTGTGCTACCACCAGCATTTCGTCAGTATCTTCATTCGCGAAAGAAACACAAAACTCGATTTCGTCTGACTTTTCGTGGGTCATCAAACGTTGAACTAATTGATCTCGCGATCCAGTTGTGGGCAACTCTCGTTCCCGCAACAGGAACTTTAACCGATCGACTTTCAGTTCTGTAATTTTCATTTTGTTTTATGTCTTATTTAACATCGCGTAATTGTATTTATATATACCGAATTGGCGTACGTGTTTACGTTTCGTTGCGGAAATATATTTCGCACGCTTAAGTTAGCGTTGCGGTTGCGTGATTGTTTCTGCACGGTTACGGTGCGATTCGTTCGTTCTTGCGTTGCGTTACGTTGTCTATATGCCCGCCGTTTGTATGCCTATACCGTTTGTATGAAATACCGCTTGTATATTCACACCGCTTGCAGACAAATACACATATATTGGTATCAACACACTGATAGGTACAACGCTTTGCATCTACATACATATGTTTCAATCGTAACTAAGTTCCGTTATTCCGTTATTATATTTGCCAACGCGTTCGCTACTGTCTGTCTTTGCTCATGATCATCCCACTTCTGAACTGTAAGGAGGAATGGCTTTAGGAGTGGTGAGGCAATGAAATTGAGCAAATATAAGTTTTTTAAATGAAATTAGATACATGAAATATTAACTGAATTAAATATGATCACTGCGCGACGGCTTGCTCTTCGACGAAGACTGAGCGAACACACATTAGCGTGGCCTGTTCTCCCGGGTTATCACCGTACTTGACAGGCAAGGTTGCCATATGCTTACAATATTCTTTCAATGGAAGAATATTTTCTTCCTCAATTAAACATAAATCGTTCTTTTTTCTCGTCAGAATATTAAATTTTCTCTTTATTTCCCTTATACTCCATCCTTTCCTTTCCTTTCTCGATATCTAATTTAGCTCCAATCATTCTAAACAGATTGAATCTAACTAATAGATCACATGATTTTATTACGTAGAATTGTTAAGGCGATAAAATATTGTTCACTTTCAATTTCATATAGACTCATTGCGGTTTCTGCAGCTTCTCTCCAGCCTACATATTGTGTTATTTCACCTGTGAAATTAGGTAAGGATTTAATTACCTCTACTGTAGTTTCGCATTTTATGGTTCGGTCAATTGTTTGGATCTGTTACCGGTTAACTGCCCTTCTATGCCTCCAATTTTTCTGGTCACTTCACTCAACTGTACATTTATTAATCTATTTATTAATTCCATTGTCAGATTACTGGCGCTGGATATCCTGCCCGCAGAAAGGGTTGGTACTGAACCTGCGGTTGCCATTGTTAAATTTAAATTTTCAAAGCTATTTATCAAACATTCCAGATTGTTTTAAAATTTAAATTTTAATGTTTAATTTTAAAGCTTATGGTACTCTCTGTATCTTGATCATAATTTTTTAGATTTTATTTAAAGACTTAGTGATTTTTTTATCTGCTCACGATACTTTCCGTGGGTGTTCTTTCTTCAGTGTAGTTGTCCTGATTATCTTCTTCCTTGAATAGGTTTGTCTTAATTATTTTGGAGTCTTCCTTCAATTGGGTCGTCTTGATTATTTTTTATTGGGGCCTTCCTTCAATTTTGTATCTAGCTATTATAATAGCTTTATCTTCATTATTTTCCACGTCTTCTAGAAATATTTTAGTATAAAGAAATTTGTCGGTAAAGTTATTTGTTAATGGTAATTGAATATGATAAAGATCTTCTAAATGAATTCCTACCGTTATGTCCGGTTTTAGATAGTCCCTTAGTATTTCTATTAAGTTTTCTGGCGTGTCATATTCATATGTCGTCATATATGTCGTGTCTTATCAAAAACATTCAATGACTCATGCATTATATACCTCCCCTTTGTTAATAACAGTTGTTGTTGAAACTGATTTAACGGTTTTCGGGTCTCTTGTATTACATTTTTAAAATAACTTTCGGCAGAATGCTGTGTATTTTGATCTGAGCTTGATTGTTCAAAATCGCTGTTAGTGATATTATTTATTTTTATTCGAGATAATGCGAATAAATAGCCGGTGAGGCCTATTGTTCCGGGTTTGTATATTATTTTCGAGGTGAAACTTTCTATGAAAGAGTATAATCTTTTCATTTCTACGTTCGGGTTTTTATCTGAGATTGTGAAAGATAAAGATTGGTGGTCTGTTTTTATTTCGGTACCAATTACACCATATAAGTAATTCCTGAGATTTTTAAGAGCCCAAACTATTGCCAACAATTCTTTTTTATTTGTGGCATAAAGTTGTTCCGTTTTTTTTAAAGTTTTGGATATGAAAGTAATTGGTTTATTATCCTGTGATAAAACTGCTCCGATAGCTACATCTGATGCGTCTGTCGTTAAAGTGAATTTTTTGTTATAACCTGGTAGAACTAATTCCACTTGTGCTATAAATTATCTTTTAGTTCGTTAAATGCTTTAACAGCTGGGTCTTCTAAATGTATTGTAATTTGTAGACATTCTCCTAGAAATTTGGTTAGAGGTAAGTATTTGGTTAGAGGTTTTCAATGTTTGCATAATTTCGAACAAATTTACGGTAATAGCCGGTGAGGCCTAGAAAACTTCGAAGCTCTCTAATGTTTTGTGGAATCGGATACTTCATAATTGTGGAAATTTTCTCAGGATCTGTTTTAATTACATTGTGAGAAACAATATAACTAAGAAATGCTGTCTCTAATTTAAAGAGTTTAGATTTTTCTAGAGAGATTTTCATATGTCCTTTTTGTTTAATATTAATTATTTGAATTAAGTCAGTGTAATGTTGTTCAATTGTATTTGAAAATATTATTATATCATCCATATAAACATGACAAGTTTTTCCGACTTGTTCTCTCAATATGTCATCCATTGCTCTTTGAAATATTCTAGGGGCGTTTGTTAACCCAAATGGCATACGTAAGAATTCGAATTTTCCGTTATTTATAGAGAAAGCGGTTGTATCAATATCTGAATTTTTCATTAAAATTTGGTGGAATCCTAATTCTAGATCAATTGTTGAGAAATATTTTGACTTCCCTAAGTTAGATAATATTACAGACGGATCTTGCATAGGGTATCTGTCAGGTATTGTGATTTCGTTTAATTTTTTATAGTCAATAACTAGTCGATGTTTTGGAGACCCATCATCGTTGTGACCTTTTTGGGATTCTACTAAGACTGGTGAATTGTAAGGGCTCCTACTTGGTCTTATAATTTGTTCTTTTAGCATTCTATCGATTTCATTATTAACGAAATCTGAGACCGACATAGCTAAAGGATATTGTTTGCTATAAATTGCCCTGTCCTTGTCCGTATTTACTTCTCCTCGAATATCGGTACGAAAAGGAATTTGCATATTTATTTTAGAATGCCACTTTTCAATTTTATTCATAACTTTATTTTCAAAATTTTTTATTTGAGTTGAAGTTATATTTAGGTTATGATTTTTTCTTTGTCGGAAAACTCACCGACGGCTAGCTCAGGATTTGTGGATCCTATTCGATGCGATTTAAAAATGACGGAATTAACATCGTCGGCTTGTTCAGGATTTTTCGATCCCAAATTGATATATTTTTTATTAGCGGATAAATCTACGCTGGCGTGTTCAGGATTTTCAGATCCCGAACTATTAGTTTTATTAATGACGGAGAATTCAACGTCGGCGTGCTCAGGATTGTCAGATCCCGAATTATATAAAGTGCCTTCAGCAATAACCATTTCGGTTTTAAATACCTTTTGCTCATCAAAGTATTTTTTGATAATATATTGTAAGGGGGAATGGCTTTAGTGGTGGTGAGGTGAGTGGTGAGGCAATGAGATATGAGGCAAAGCAAATATAAGTTTATTAAATGAAATTAGATACAGGAAATATTAACTGAATTAAATGTGATCACTGCGCGACGGCTTGCTCTTCGACGACGACCGAGCGAACACACATTAACGGGGCCATCTGTTCTCCCGGGTTACCACCGTACTTGACAGGCAAGGTTGCCATATGCTTACAGTCCTGACGTATCGTAGCGACCTCGCACGAATCATTAAGATATTTATCTGCTGGGTTGTCCTTATCATCGGTGTCATCTAATGGTATCTGGCACCACGGCTTGAGTTTATCGGACACATACACGGATTTATAGTGTCGCTGAGTTCGTTGGGCATTCGGCAAATCTTCGACCAAGTATCGATCATGTGGTAGTTTCTTTGCGATGATTAACGGGCCTTTATAACGAGGCTCGATTTTACGTGAAGTGCCTGTACTACCTTGTTCGTTTTCGGCCAAAACTAAGTCTCCTTCGCTGTAAACCGTCGGCTTGGCGTGTTTGGCATCGTAACGTTTCTTTGCTTCTGCTCGATGTTCGTCAATTCGTGTTGCAGTATCGGTACGAAGCTGTTGCAACTCTTCGGTAGTCAGCACTTGGTCATCAGTACATTGCAACGCTCGTACTACGGAGTTCTTCAACGAGTGTCGTGGCTCTTAACAATATAATAGCTGAAATGGAGAACGATTAGTAGTCTTGTTGGTCATCGTGTTAATGCTCCACTGGATTTGGCATAGTTTCTCATCCCAGCGCTTTTCATTCTCAACAGTAGGCAATAGCATTGATAGGATTATGCGGTTAGTGCGTTTGGCATGTCCATTCGCTCGCGGGGTGCGAACAGCATTAAGTACATGCATCAACGATTACCAGGATATGCTCATTACGCTTGTAACTTCTCGGAAAAGGTCCTAGATGATAGATGTGTACCGTAGCGAACGGTACTGGCTTGATGTTATCGTAATGGTATTGACCCTCTTGGCGACCTCCTCGTTGCTTATACAGGGAACAACCTACGCATGAATTAATGTATCCTTTAACATAATTTCGCATACAGGGGAACCAGAATTGATTTATAATTCGGCTGATTGTTTTGTCGGTGACATTCTACAAGAATGCGATAGCGTAACTGCTTTGGTACAACCCAAAGGTGCTTGTTGTTATGTTTGCGATATAAGCGACCAAGTTCAAGGACATACTCATCGTTCTCAGTGATCTTCTTAGCAATCATTTCGCTAGCAATTCGTTTTATTTTCTCGTCCTGCAATTGTACAGCAAACAACCAATCGGCTTCATCAATGACGGTTTTGAATGTCTTTAGGTCAGCTTCTTCCATTTCACGCGAATCTTCATATGGTGATCGGCTTAAGGCATCGACGTGTTCCATACACGTAACTGAGCGATGCAGTATCTCAATATCGAATTCTTGGATGCGTAGCCACCATCTGGCAATTCGGGGTATCAGCTCTCGTTTCTCCATCGTCGTTCTTAACGCATTACAATCAGTGATGACTCGAATTCGTTTCCCATAGACATAATACTTGAAACGTTCCAGTGACTCGACAACAGCCAAAGCTTCTAGCTCGTAGATGTGAAACTTCATTTCGCTGTATGTCGTCGATCGGCTATAATAGGCTACTGGCTTTAACTGATCATGTTCCTTTGCAATAGAACTCCGGCTAAACAAACAGAACTAGCATCAGTATGTATTTCGTGTTCTGGGCTGACGTCGTAGCTAATAAGAACAGGCTTCGAAATAAGGAGTTGTTTAAGTTCATTGAATGCGTCATCTTGCTGTGGTTCCCATTTAAACGGCTGGTCTTTGCGTAGTAGCTTGCGTAAGGCCTCGGAAATAATGGCGTATCCTGGGATAAATTTTTCGTACATCCGAAACGTTCTTTAGACGTGGAAGCTATGCAATGGCATTGGTTTTGACTTCACCTGGACGTATCCCGGTTGCATGCAGCTGGTGCCCCAAGAATGAAATTGTCTGCTTGTACAATTCGCACTTGTCAACGTTCAGGGTGAGGCCACATTCTCGTAGCACTTGCAGTATCTCGGTAAACGAATGGCTGCCAATTAATATGTCGTCCATATAATGCGGCATATCTCCCGTTCGGACACGTTTTTGTATCTCAGCCATCAATCGTTTATAAGCCGCCGGTGAGTTCTTTAACCCAAATGGCATACGTTTGAATTCATACAATCCGTCGGTTGTAATGAATGCGGTAAATTTGCGACTCTCAGGTGATACTACGATCTCATAATATCCGCTATTCAAATCCAACGTAGAAAAGAATTTGAATCGTTTCGCTTCTTGTAAATGTGATAAACTTGATCAACTTGTTCAGACGTCGGTAGTCAACAAACAGTCGATCGCTCGAATACTCAGATATTGATTTCTACTTCAATTTCAGCTTCGACCATATTAGTTTTTCCAATTCCTTTAAGGCCAGAGGAAAAAAAATCGGCATAATCTTCTAGTAGGTTCTGCATGCGTGTCTTATCGTCAGTACTATCGATATTAGAAAGAAGATTAGTAATTTTCTTGAAGTGAGATACTTGCTGTGTTGCTCGTTTGCTCTCAAAAGTCATCATTCCGTTCTCAAACTTCAGCGTAAGGTTTGGGTTAACAAGGATATCCTGGCCGATAAGAAAATCTTGCTGTACGATTTTGTCTTCGGCTATATACATCAGTGCTTCGGTGACAGTATTATCAATGATCAGTTCGATGATGATTGCTTCGTTTAGAATGCGTACTCCACCACAAATACCATGAATTTGCATTGCAGACTTGCATCGTTTGGCGTCTAGTTGTTGTGCTACAATCTCACGAACCATGCTAGCTTGGCTACCTGTGTTAATAAACGCAGTATATGGTTTGGATTGGACGATGATGGTTTTGTAGAAACACTTATCTTGATTCGTTGCCTCAAGGCGTCGTGTACTCGCTTCGGGTTTAACGCAGTTACCGTTGTTGGGGTGTACTTTATTACACGTAGTACATCGGTGTTGTTTCGGTGGTTGTGGGCATTTGTTCGAAAAATGACCTGGTTCGCCGCAATTAAAGCATTTTAATTTATTGCTTGTTGTTGCAGACTCGTGTTGTTTATATTCCGGTTCATCGTTCTTCGATACTGGATCGTATTTTATCAGTTGAAGCCTACCTCGGTTGATAAAATACTCGTCAATGACGTCACGCATCTGTTTCATCGTTGCAAATTTTGTGGTCACAATGCTCTGTTGTAGCTCTCGGTGCTTTAACCCAGTTCGGGCATATCGAATAATAGCAGACTCGCTTAAATTGTAACGATTTCCAAGGGCTGACATGCGAAAGCAGTACTCCTTGATAGTTTCCTTCTGTCGGCGAACATTTGACATTATGTAGTGAATCTCGGCTTTGTCGGGTGTCGAACCGAACTCATCTCTAATAGCATTCGAAAATTCGCTCCAAGTGGTGTGTAAAACTGGAGACGCATCTAGCCACATTCGGGCAGCGCCCTTTAGTCGAGTATAATTGGCAAGCAAGAGAAGTTTTTCGTCCCAATGATAGGCATCTATCACTCGATTAATGCGATCAATAAATTGATCCACAGAGATATCATTCTCGTCCTTTGGATCATACTCTGGCAGGGTATTAGCGATTTCCTTGGCCGATGCATGTCGTGTAATCGTGCTAGTGTGTACGATTTCAGCTGTTGGACTCGGTGGTACAGGTACTACGTTGGCTGCAGCCGCCTGTGCACCTTGCGTTGCATTTGTCGCAGCAATTTGCGAACTAATAAAATTTGCCACCATCTCACGAAGTTGGCTCATCTCGGCCTGAAGTTGTGCTACCACCAGCATTTCGTCAGTATCTTCATTCGCGAAAGAAACACAAAACTCGATTTCGTCTGACTTTTCGTGGGTCATCAAACGTTGAACTAATGGATCTCGCGATCCAGTTGTGGGCAACTCTCGTTCCCGCAACAGGAACTTTAACCGATCGACTTTTAGTTCTGTAATTTTCATTTTGTTTTATGTCTTATTTAACATCGCGTAATTGTATTTATATATACCGAATTGGCGTACGTGTTTACGTTTCGTTGCGGAAATATATTTCGCACGCTTAAGTTAGCGTTGCGTTTGCGTGATTGTTTCTGCACGGTTACGGTGCGATTCGTTCGTTCTTGCGTTGCGTTACGTTGTCTATATGCCCGCCGTTTGTATGCCTATACCGTTTGTATGAAATACCGCTTGTATATTCACACCGCTTGCAGACAAATACACATATATTCGTATCAACACACTGATAGGTACAACGCTTTGCATCTACATACATATGTTTCAATCGTAACTAAGTTCCGTTATTCCGTTATTATATTTGCCAACGCGTTCGCTACTGTCTGTCTTTGCTCATGATCATCCCACTTCTGAACTGTAAGGAGGAATGGCTTTAGGAGTGGTGAGGCAATGAAATTGAGCAAATATAAGTTTTTTAAATGAAATTAGATACATGAAATATTAACTGAATTAAATATGATCACTGCGCGACGGCTTGCTCTTCGACGAAGACTGAGCGAACACACATTAGCGTGGCCTGTTCTCCCGGGTTATCACCGTACTTGACAGGCAAGGTTGCCATATGCTTACAATATTCTTTCAATGGAAGAATATTTTCTTCCTCAATTAAACATAAATCGTTCTTTTTTCTCGTCAGAATATTAAATTTTCTCTTTATTTCCCTTATACTCCATCCTTTCCTTTCCTTTCTCGATATCTAATTTAGCTCCAATCATTCTAAACAGATTGAATCTAACTAATAGATCACATGATTTTATTACGTAGAATTGTTAAGGCGATAAAATATTGTTCACTTTCAATTTCATATAGACTCATTGCGGTTTCTGCAGCTTCTCTCCAGCCTACATATTGTGTTATTTCACCTGTGAAATTAGGTAAGGATTTAATTACCTCTACTGTAGTTTCGCATTTTATGGCCCTTCTATGCCTCCAATTTTTCTGGTCACTTCACTCAACTGTACATTTATTATTCTATTTATTAATTCCATTGTCAGATTACTGGCGCTGGATATCCTGCCCGCAGAAAGGGTTGGTACTGAACCTGCGGTTGCCATTGTTAAATTTAAATTTTCAAAGCTATTTATCAAACATTCCAGATTGTTTTAAAATTTAAATTTTAATGTTTAATTTTAAAGCTTATGGTACTCTCTGTATCTTGATCATAACTTTTTAGATTTTATTTAAAGACTTAGTGATTTTTTTATCTGCTCACGATACTTTCCGTGGGTGTTCTTTCTTCAGTGTAGTTGTCCTGATTATCTTCTTCCTTGAATAGGTTTGTCTTAATTATTTTGGAGTCTTCCTTCAATTGGGTCGTCTTGATTATTTTTTATTGGGGTCTTCCTTCAATTTTGTATCTAGCTATTATAATAGCTTTATCTTCATTATTTTCCACGTCTTCTAGAAATATTTTAGTATAAAGAAATTTGTCGGTAAAGTTATTTGTTAATGGTAATTGAATATGATAAAGATCTTCTAAATGAATTCCTACCGTTATGTCCGGTTTTAGATAGTCCCTTAGTATTTCTATTAAGTTTTCTGGCGTGTCATATTCATATGTCGTCATATATGTCGTGTCTTATCAAAAACATTCAATGACTCATGTATTATATACCTCCCCTTTGTTAATAACAGTTGTTGTTGAAACTGATTTAACGGTTTTCGGGTCTCTTGTATTACATTTTTAAAATAACTTTCGGCAGAATGCTGTGTATTTTGATCTGAGCTTGATTGTTCAAAATCGCTGTTAGTGATATTATTTATTTTTATTCGAGATAATGCGAATAAATAGCCGGTGAGGCCTATTGTTCCGGGTTTGTATATTATTTTCGAGGTGAAACTTTCTATGAAAGAGTATAATCTTTTCATTTCTACGTTCGGGTTTTTATCTGAGATTGTGAAAGATAAAGATTGGTGGTCTGTTTTTATTTCGGTACCAATTACACCATATAAGTAATTCCTGAGATTTTTAAGAGCCCAAACTATTGCCAAAAATTCTTTTTTATTTGTGGCATAAAGTTGTTCCGTTTTTTTTTAAGTTTTGGATATGAAAGTAATTGGTTTATTATCCTGTGATAAAACTGCTCCGATAGCTACATCTGATGCGTCTGTCGTTAAAGTGAATTTTTTGTTATAACCTGGTAGAACTAATTCCACTTGTGCTATTAAATTATCAATATCACTGACAATGAGAGGACAATTTATAGCAAACAATATCCTTATGCTATGTCGGTCTCAGATTTCGTTAATAATGAAATCGATAGAATGCTAAAAGAACAAATTATAAGACCAAGTAGAAGCCCTTACAATTCACCAGTCTCCAAAACATCGACTAGTTATTGACTATAAATAATACGAAATATAAATTAAACGAAAGCACAATACCTGACAGATACCTGATGCAAGATCCGTCTGTAATATTATCTAACTTTGGGAAGTCAAAATATTTCTCAACAATTGATCTAGAATTAGGATTCCACCAAATTTTAATGAAAAATTCATATATTGAAAAAATTGCTTTCTCTATAAATAACGGAAAATTCGAATTCTTACGTATGCCATTTGGGCTAACAAACGCCCCTATAATATTTCAAAGAGCAATGGATGACATATTGAGAGAACAAGTCGGAAAAACTTGTCATGTTTATATGGATGATATAATAATCTTTTCAAATACAATTGAACCACATTCCATTGACTTAATTCAAATATTTAATATTTTACAAAAAGGACATATGAAAATCTCTCTAGAAAAATCTAAATTCTTTAAATTAGAGACAGCATTTCTTGGTTATATTGTTTCTCACAATGTAATTAAAACAGATCCTGAGAAAATTTCCACAATTATGAAGTATCCGATTCCACAAAACATTAGAGAGCTTCGAAGTTTTCTAGGCCTCACCGGCTATTACCGTAAATTTGTCCGAAATTATGCAAACATTGCCAAACCTCTAACCAAATACTTAGGAGAAGATAATGGAAAAATTTCTAGGAGAATGTCTACAAAAATTACAATACATTTAGAAGACCCAGCTGTTAAAGAATTTAACGAACTTAAAGATAATTTAATAGCACAAGTGGAATTAGTTCTACCAGGTTATAACAAATAATTCACTTTAACGAAAGACGCATCAGATGTAGCTATCGGAGCAGTTTTATCACAGGATAATAAACCAATTACTTTCATATCCAAAACTTTAAATAAAACCGAACAACTTTATGCCACAAATAAAAAAGAATTGTTGGCAATAGTTTGGGCTCTTAAAAATCTCAGGAATTACTTATATGGTGTAGTTGGTACCGAAATAAAAACAGACCACCAATCTTTATCTTTCACAATCTCAGATAAAAACCCGAACGTAGAAATGAAAAGATTCTACTCTTTCATAGAAAGTTTCACCGCGAAAATAATATATAAACCCGGAACAATAGGCCTCACCGGCTATTTATTCGCATTATCTCGAATAAAAATAAATAATATCACTAACAGCGATTTTCAACAATGAAGCTCAGATCAAAATACACAGCATTCTGCCGAAAGTTATTTTGAAAATGTAATACAAGAGACCCGAAAACCGTTAAATCAGTTTAAACAACAACTGTTATTAACAAAGGGGAGGTATATAATACATGAGTCATTGAATGTTTTTGATAAGACTAGTAACTGAAGCTAACGACTACCCCAATGTACCACAGATTCAAATAAATAGAATGAAATAAAATGGATTAAGAATTATTCAGCGAAGCAAAAGAGGTCTTTTGAACGTAGTAAGGAAGACATATAAACACTTATTTGGTACATTAGATGAAGACGACAGGAATGAGCTACAGGAAAAAATTTATGACATGTCAGAAGACTCCGTGAAAACCCATGATCTTAATATAATTATCGACGTAATCAACAGCGGAATAGACATAATTAATAGGCTCAAGGTGGAAAAAGAACAGAACCAACAAATTGCGATACTGATATTCAACCTACGATGAAAATATTCAACCAGGAAAAAATAATACGATAATACGATTGGGGGAGTGACATATCCAAAAGACTTAAGCACATGCCTACACACTAATGCACATACAACATGTACACCCAAACACACCCTACACTACTCCGGATGTACCCAACAGGTACCAGATAAGAATAAGATTGTCATATGATCTTCAAGACAAGGTTTAGTGGAATAAACCCAAACTCCACATAAGTAACCCACTGATAGACTAAACATCCGTTGCCTAATTTAAACATTCCTAATCGTCGTTCCCCATACGTTATATAACTAGCTATCCAGGATCGGTGAATTAAAACAATGATTCTAAAAATATTTTGAGATCCGCAAAAGAATCTACGTGGAAGTAGTATTTAAGAAAAATCCCGTGTGGTCAGCAACATAGACAAAACAATTTAAAAGAAAATCCCGTGTGGTTGGAAATAAAATTAATTAAAATTTTTAATTCCGTAATTTAAAATTTTGGTTTAATTTAGTATAAACTCCGTATATCCAGAAACCTATATAAATGCACCATGGCGGTTCCACAACTTTCGGAAACCCACCTAAATCAAATATTGAATCAGATATTTTCCATTCCTCGAATGGATGAGATATTGGATAAATTGGGTAGATGCCAATATTTTACAACGAAAACCTAGCTAGGTTTTCACCAAATTCAGATGGATGAAAATTCTATTGCAAAAACTGCTTTTTCTACTAAGCGTGGGCGTTATGAATATACACGTACGTCTTTTGGCCTAAAAATTGCTGCAGCTACTTTTCAGAGACGTATGAATAATCTTTTGAAAGATTAGATCTACAAAGATTGCTTAGTCTATTTGGACGATAATGTTGTTTACTCCACTTCATTGGAGGAACATATTTTATCTCTGAAGAAAGTCTTTGAGAAACTGAGAGACTTAAAGTTGCAGCTAGACAAATGTGAATTCATAAAAAAGAAACTGAATTCCTAGGACATTTTGTCACAACAAATGTCATTAAACCAAACACAAAAAAAAACGAATGCAATCACAAATTTTCCGTTACCTAAGACACCTAAAAAGCTTAAATCAGTTTTGGGATTATGTGGGTTCTATCGCAAGTTCATTCCTAGTCAAAAGCTAATTCAAAATATTATCAATGAATGTGAAATCTGTAATCTGGCAAAATCAGAACATCGAGACACAAAATTGACAAATGAAACAACTCCAGAAATATTTAAAACAAGGGCTTTTTATCTCACGGGAAACCAGATCTTCCTATCTTGTATTGATATTTTTGTTTAAAATTTGCCTCACTAGTTGTAGTAAAAAGTATAGATTGGCTAGAAGTGAAAGGAGCCATACTAAAATATTCAATGGTCACACGGTCTACTTTGTGCCGTTACTGGGGTATTCCCATCCGTTTGAAGCGTGCTTTTTCCTTTTCAAGTTTTTCCTTACCTTCTATAGTATAGGAGTTATCCCCCTTTCGTAGTGCCTGATTTGATTGTTCTGTGAAGTCTAGCGCCTTCACATGGGTTTACTATGCCTCACAGAAGGTTCTGTAATTCCTTCGTTTGGCTTTTCTAATCTAATGGTTATACTTGGTCAGTTTATTCCGGTAGGCATACCAGTTCCGTTCTCTTTTTCTTTTTTAAAGAGACGCCTGGTCGCTTTCCGCAACTTCTCCAATTGTTCGTTCTACCATGGAGCACCTTTATCCCTCTATGGTCGGGCAAAGTTTTCCCTAAACGCGTTAGTAAGACACGGCCTCCAGTTCTAGAGTGGTACGGATTTTCCCGGTTACCCTAGTAACTGGATCTCGCAGTAAGGAGGCATTGAACCCTTCCCAGTTCGTTCTACTTTTTAGATTTAGCCCTATGTTAAAACGGATAATTCTGTGATCTGACATTGACTCCTCAGGAGATACGTGTAAGTCGCTTATATGCGAAGCCCCTGATCTGCTGGAAAGTGTAATGTCCAGAACCTCAGATCTTACCCTAGTAACAAATGTCGGAACATTGCCGACATTTAGGATTTCTAGATTGTTATTCAAGATAAATTCTAAGAGTGACTCACCTCTTTGGTTCACGTCGCTGCTGCCCCATATCACGTGATGTGCATTTGCATCACATCCAATGATGATGGGTGAGTGTGTATCTTGCAGTATTCAGCCAGTGCAGTGATTTCGGGCGGTGGGCACGGCCCGTCACCGGCAAAGTATGCCGATGCCACCACAGTCTTATTGGCTGCTCCCACATCTTCTACCACGATCGGTACACAGTCCCGCGTGAGTAATTCTGTAAGTATATAATAATTAATACTTCTACATGCCAGGATGCAGGCTCTAGGGCTAGAAGCCCGTTGATCCCAAATTACGTTCTTCACGTACAGTCCAGGTTACACCATGGTCCCGGTACCAGGGCTAGCCCAAGATGGTGTTTGGTGAACATCCTTGCCAGCATAGCCGAGGCCGCCTTGGCGCGATGGATGTTCACCTGAGCTATCCCTGTACTCCCGACCATTAAATGATCTTCTCCATCGTCGGCGTTGCTGATCTAGAGATACCCATATCACCATCCGCCGGTATCACTTCTTCCTTACTCAGCAGGTCTATTTCCATGCCTAGCTCCTGAGAGTATATCGGGGTCTGAGCCCCCATCTCGATGATGGTCGCATCAAGATCCTCATCATGCGCCAGATCCTGCTGAGGACGACTTTGGGGTACCCCTCTGGTACGACCGCAACTTTAATAGCCCCAGTTACGACCGCATATGATGGCTTGCGTACCTCAGTTGCCTTTGCAGCCCTTGAGGTACTTGGGCCATCGATAGGAGGCCTTTGCTTTAGCGGCTCCGGTGTCTTGGCCAGAGACAAAGCTTCTGCGGGTGACTTGTCCTGCTGAAGGTAATGAAGATACCACTTCGTTCTGGCCCCGCTCAACCCCTTACGGTTAGGGTCATCCCGGGCACCAGAATTAGCCCGTCCCGCTTGGCCGGCTTGGACCACATTGGAGTGACTCTTCGTGGCTGCCCGATTCTTCCCTCCCGCAACTGGGCGTGCTTGTGCCGTTGGCATTTAGAGGCATTTTTTGGTGTTACCACCTAAGTAGGCCGTTCTCCGTCAAGGAGACGGTCCTCAAATTGTCTTGCGACATTTCCCGCAGTCACCTCACCAGCCCACTTACGACTAGCCAGCACTCTTAGCAGAGACATGACCTATCTAAGCGCCTATTTCCAGCCGCCCTCGCGCGGAGAGTGTAGTTGCACTTCCAGCAGAGTATCACAATTACGTACCACCGTTGGTGGCGCGTTCATCCCCTTGTGATACCTACTGGCTTGGCGGCCTCCTAATTTCTAATAATCTGGCATATTTTACAAAAACGATTTATATCACAAACAATGTTACTCGTTCAGAACCAATACATTTTTTACCAACAAGAGTATTGATAAACATCCAACTTTTGTCATGATAATAAGTTTGACTCTTTATTTAGCATATAAGCATAAAAATATACCTAAGAAAATTATTGTATGTTGTTTACATATTGTAAACAAAAAACTAATGTCAATGAAAATATTTAACCAGGGAACAATAATACGATAATACGATTGGGGGAGTGACATATCCATAAGTCGCTAAGACTTAAGCACATGCCTACACACTAATACACATACAACATGTACACCCAAACACACCCTACACTACTCCGGATGTACCCAACAGGTACCAGATAAGAATAAGATTGTCATATGATCTTCAAGACAAGGTTTAGTGGAATAAACCCAAACTCCACATAAGTAACCCACTGATAGACTAAACATCCGTTGCCTAATTTAAACATTCCTAATCGTCGTTCCCCATACGTTATATAACTAGCTATCCAGGATCGGTGAATTAAAACAATGATTCTAAAAATATTTTGAGATCCGCAAAAGAATCTACGTGGAAGTAGTATTCAAGAAAAATCCCGTGTGGTCAGTAACATAGGCAAAACAATTTAAAAGAAAATCCCGTGTGGTTGGAAATAAAATTAATTAAAATTTTTAATTCCGTAATTTAAAATTTGGTTTAATTTAGTATAAACTCCGTATATCCAGAAACTTATATAAATGCACCATGGCGGTTCCACAACTTTCGGAAACCCACCCAAATCAAATATTGAATCAGATATTTTCCATTCCTCGAATGGATGAGATATTGGATAAATTGGGTAGATGCCAATATTTTACAACGAAAACCTAGCTAGGTTTTCACCAAATTCAGATGGATGAAAATTCTATTGCAAAAACTGCTTTTTCTACTAAGCGTGGGCGTTATGAATATACACGTACGTCTTTTGGCCTAAAAATTGCTGCAGCTACTTTTCAGAGACGTATGAATAATCTTTTGAAAGATTAGATCTACAAAGATTGCTTAGTCTATTTGGACGATAATGTTGTTTACTCCACTTCATTGGAGGAACATATTTTATCTCTGAAGAAAGTCTTTGAGAAACTGAGAGACTTAAAGTTGCAGCTAGACAAATGTGAATTCATGAAAAAGAAACTGAATTCCTAGGACATTTTGTCACAACAAATGTCATTAAACCAAACACAAAAAAAAACTAATGCAATCACAAATTTTCCGTTACCTAAGACACCTAAAAAGCTTAAATCAGTTTTGGGATTATGTGGGTTCTATCGCAAGTTTATTCCTAGTCAAAAGCTAATTCAAAATATTATCAATGAATGTGAAATCTGTAATCTGGCAAAATCAGAACATCGAGACACAAAATTGACAAATGAAACAACTCCAGAAATATTTAAAACAAGGGCTTTTTATCTCACGGGAAACCAGATCTTCCTATCTTGTATTGATATTTTTGTTTAAAATTTGCCTCATTAGTTGTAGTAAAAAGTAGAGATGGGCTAGAAGTGAAAAGAGCCATACTAAAATATTCAGTGATATAGGAAAGCCACAGGAAATTAAAGCAGACATAGATTCAGCTTTTATGTACATAGCTGGTTAAGATCCGAAGGCGTAAAAATTTCTGTTACAACCAGCAAAAATTATGTATCTGATATAGAAAGATTTCAGAAGACCGTAAATGAAAAGCTGAGAATCATCGGTAGTGAACAAAATATTGAACATAGGTGTACAAGATTTAAAAAGACAGGAAGGATTGAACACATTTGAGGAAAAAAACCGCGGTAGGAAAATTTTGAGTATGAACATAACAAAGACAATGCTTATGTTCGAAAATCTAGTAACTGAAGCTAACGACTATCCCAATGTACCACAGATTCAATATTTAGTCGATATACTTAATCGGGAGATAAATGTATTAAGAATTATACAGCGAAGCAAAAGAGGTCTTTTGAACGTAGTAAGGAAGGCATATAAATACTTATTTGGTACATTATATGAATACTACAGGAATGAGCTACAGGAAAAAATGTATGACATGTCAGAAGACTCCGTGAAAACCCATGATCTTAACATAATTATCGACGTAATCAACAGCGGAATAGACATAATTAATAGGCTCAAGGTGGAAAAAGAACAGAACCAACAAATTGCGATACTGATATTCAACCTACGATGAAAATATTCAACCAGGAAAAAATAATACGATAATACGATTGGGGGAGTGACATATCCAAAAGACTTAAGCACATGCCTACACACTAATACACATACAACATGTACACCCAAACACACCCTACACTACTCCGGATGTACCCAACAGGTACCAGATAAGAATAAGATTGTCATATGATCTTCAAGACAAGGTTTAGTGGAATAAACCCAAACTCCACATAAGTAACCCACTGATAGACTAAACATCCGTTGCCTAATTTAAACATTCCTAATCGTCGTTCCCCATACGTTATATAACTAGCTATCCAGGATCGGTGAATTAAAACAATGATTCTAAAAATATTTTGAGATCCGCAAAAGAATCTACGTGGAAGTAGTATTTAAGAAAAATCCCGTGTGGTCAGCAACATAGGCAAAACAATTCAAAAGAAAATCCCATGTGGTTGGAAATAAAATTAATTAAAATTTTTAATTCCGTAATTTAAAATTTTGGTTTAATTTAGTATAAACTCCGTATATCCAGAAACCTATATAAATGCACCATGGCGGTTCCACAACTTTCGGAAACCCACCTAAATCAAATATTGAATCAGATATTTTCCATTCCTCGAATGGATGAGATATTGGATAAATTGGGTAGATGCCAATATTTTACAACGAAAACCTAGCTAGGTTTTCACCAAATTCAGATGGATGAAAATTCTATTGCAAAAACTGCTTTTTCTACTAAGCGTGGGCGTTATGAATATACACGTACGTCTTTTGGCCTAAAAATTGCTGCAGCTACTTTTCAGAGACGTATGAATAATCTTTTGAAAGATTAGATCTACAAAGATTGCTTAGTCTATTTGGACGATAATGTTGTTTACTCCACTTCATTGGAGGAACACATTTTATCTCTGAAGAAAGTCTTTGAGAAACTGAGAGACTTAAAGTTGCAGCTAGACAAATGTGAATTCATGAAAAAGAAACTGAATTCCTAGGACATTTTGTCACAACAAATGTCATTAAACCAAACACAAAAAAAAACGAATGCAATCACAAATTTTCCGTTACCTAAGACACCTAAAAAGCTTAAATCAGTTTTGGGATTATGTGGGTTCTATCGCAAGTTCATTCCTAGTCAAAAGCTAATTCAAAATATTATCAATGAATGTGAAATCTGTAATCTGGCAAAATCAGAACATCGAGACACAAAATTGACAAATGAAACAACTCCAGAAATATTTAAAACAAGGGCTTTTTATCTCACGGGAAACCAGATCTTCCTATCTTGTATTGATATTTTTGTTTAAAATTTGCCTCATTAGTTGTAGTAAAAAGTAGAGATGGGCTAGAAGTGAAAAGAGCCATACTAAAATATTCAGTGATATAGGAAAGCCACAGGAAATTAAAGCAGACATAGATTCAGCTTTTATGTACATAGCTGGTTAAGATCCGAAGGCGTAAAAATTTCTGTTACAACCAGCAAAAATTATGTATCTGATATAGAAAGATTTCAGAAGACCGTAAATGAAAAGCTGAGAATCATCGGTAGTGAACAAAATATTGAACATAGGTGTACAAGATTTAAAAAGACAGGAAGGATTGAACACATTTGAGGAAAAAAACCGCGGTAGGAAAATTTTGAGTATGAACATAACAAAGACAATGCTTATGTTCGAAAATCTAGTAACTGAAGCTAACGACTATCCCAATGTACCACAGATTCAATATTTAGTCGATATACTTAATCGGGAGATAAATGGATTAAGAATTATACAGCGAAGCAAAAGAGGTCTTTTGAACGTAGTAAGGAAGGCATATAAATACTTATTTGGTACATTATATGAATACTACAGGAATGAGCTACAGGAAAAAATGTATGACATGTCAGAAGATTCCGTGAAAACCCATGATCTTAACATAATTATCGACGTAATCAACAGCGGAATAGACATAATTAATAGGCTCAAGGTGGAAAAAGAACAGAACCAACAAATTGCGATACTGATATTCAACCTACGATGAAAATATTCAACCAGGAAAAAATAATACGATAATACGATTGGGGGAGTGACATATCCAAAAGACTTAAGCACATGCCTACACACTAATACACATACAACATGTACACCCAAACACACCCTTCACTACCCTACCCAACAGGTACCAGATAAAAATAAGATTGTCATATGATCTTCAAGACAAGGTTGAGTGGAATAAACCCAAACTCCACATAAGTCACCCACTGATAGTCCTGAAAGAGTCCTTTTAGTACGGTTCTGATCCATTGAAGGATACGTTATAAACCTAGCTATCCAGGATCGGTGAATTAAAACAGTGATTCTAAAAATATTTTGAGAAATATTACGTGAAAGTAATATTCAAGAAAAATTCCATGTGGTCAGTAACATCTGCAAAACCATTTAAAAGAAAATCAAGTGTGGTCGGAAACAAAATTAATTAAAATTTTTAATTCCGTAATTTAAAACCAGAAACTTATATAAACACACCATGGCGGTTCCACAACTTTCGGAAACCGACCTAAATCAATTATTGAGTCAGATTAAAGAAATGAATTACTACGATGGCACACCTTCTAAAACACGATTATTTGAAACGCGTAAATTTTGAGAAAATTCTAAAGATAAAAACATCACCTTGGCTCAGTTCAGACACGAACGAAATTTTGATTGTCATCCAGACTCAGCATTAGGATCCCGTAAACAGTAAATCCTATAAGTACCCAAAGTGTTGACCAAAAAGTCAACAAACAAATCAAAGAAATGATAAAACAAGGGATCGTTGCCTTGCAAATTCTTATCTTATCGTCTATATGGACGACATCATGATAACTCCATCAACACAGTGTGAGGCGCTAGAAAGATTACAAATTGTTCTAGATGTTCTGACTTCAATATTACGAAGTGATCCTTCTTGAAAACATCGGTTCAATATTTAGGCTACAATGTTAGTGCTGGCGAAATTCGCCCAAACCCTTAGAAAATTGTTGCGTTGACTGCTCTTCCGCCTCCAAAGTCAGTCACATCGCTTAGGTAATTAATTGGATTAGCAACTTATTTCAAACAGTTTATTAAAGGATTTTCACAGTTGATGAAACCGTTATATTTTTTAACATCAGACAAAAATAAATTTATTTGGAAAGCGGAACATAAACAGATACGGAAAAAGGTTATTTCTACTCTTACTGATAAACCATTCCTTGTTATTTTTGACCCAAAATATCCAATTGAGTTACATACGGATGCAAGTTGCAGTGGCTATGGTGCAATTTTATTACACAAAATTAACGACAAGCCCCAGGTAATAGAATACTATAGCAAAGCTATAGTATATACTATAGCCTGCAGAGACAAGATACCACTCGAACTGAATCCAATCCCAAAAGTCAATATTCCTTTGCACACTATCGACATCGATATAACAGGGAAATTAAATAGCAAGAGTGATCAGAAGAAGTATGTTATTGTTCAAGTAGACGCTTTTACCAGGTATGTATATCTTAGTCATAGCCTTAAATTAGACAGTGAGATTTGCATAAAAGCTTTTCAATCGGCCGTTTCGTTGTTTGGAGTACCAAACCGAGTAATAGCTGACCAGGGAAGGTGTTTTACGGGTGCAAAGTCTTGTCAATTCTGTTCAGATCAGAAAATAAACTTGCATTTGATTGCCACAGGGCCTAGTCGAGCTAATGGTTAAGCTGAACGAACCATGAGCACATTGAAAAATATGTAAACGGCGGTTGAAACTGGAACGCAGTCCTGGCAGGACGTGTTAGGGGAGGTGCAGTTGTCAATCAATTGTACAACTAACCGTGTGACGAAGGCAAGTCCTCTTGAAATGTTATTGGGAAAGGTAGCGCGCCCATTAGGATTACTTCCACCTGGTGACATAGAAAATGATGTTGATCTGTGAAATGTAAGAGCACACGCAGAAAAGAATGTTTTAGCCACGGCAGTTTATGACAAAGAACGAGAACAAAGAACAAAGGAGATTTTGTGATACTTAAAAGCGAAGAGAGGCATCCAACCAAGATGAGTCCAAAATTCAAGTGGCCTTTTCAACTAATACAGGTTCTGGAGGGTGACAGGTACACTTTAAAGTCCTTAGCCAATAAAAGAAATTATAAATAAGCACACGAAGATTTGAGAAAAATGCCAGAGGGGTAAGTGCCCGAGGAGTTGAATGTGTGTGAAGAGAGCAAAAATGAAAATGTTGAAGCCACTGAAGAAAGTGAAGCACACCAATAAAGGTGACGAAAGATTTACTGCTGGTCAAAGAAAATGGCACAGTAACAAGACCAGACAAATAATGCAAGCACAAGTGCAAAACAAACTGATGTTTGTTTTGATCATGGCGTGTGGGGCATTGAATTTGTAATGATGAATGAAGAAGAATAATTGATTTTGTTAAAAATTACATTATAGTAAGAATTATGTAAAGATATTGGTTAAGAAGGCTTGATATTGTTTTGTGAAATTAACTTGATAAGTTTATAGGAGTTGAAATGGAAATATTGAATCTTTTGTTTGTGAAAGGAAAATGAATAAATAATAATAAAATAATAAAATGTCTTTTTTTTTATTGAATGGAACACGAGGTCGTGTTAGAGTCAGGATAGAGTCGCCATTTTGTTGCAGTTAAGTTTAAATTTGGTAACGGTTGGTGGTGTGAGTTAACTGGCCGGCTTATAGACTGCGTCATCTGGGTGCCACGTATGTTGGCCGGAACGTCGAGTTGTAAGCTGCGAGCTAGTCTAACAAATGATGGACTGGCCGGTTTGAAAAACTGTGCGCTAGTAGAAAAAGGTATTGGAAATCCAGACCTTAAACGATTTATGTGTGAAGAATATAAAATTATGATTGATTGCTTGAGAGTTGTTGGTAATCCGGATCTCATAGCTTGAATGTAATAGGTGAAATGTTTTGAATATTTGTATTGGTTTGCTTTGAAGTCATGAAGAATGAAGAATAACTTAATGAATTAATAACGATGATCGATATTAAGGGATTACTAGCACACGAGTACGTGTGATAGGTCAGGATGGCCGTGTCGCAGATCATTTAAATGTAACGACATTTCTAGTAGTTGCGCGTTTCTGCTTGGCACGCGAGTTAACATACCCCCTCTCTCGGTCTACCCAGTACTGCAACTGAGAGCCGAGCGAAAGTTCAACGAAGATCGCCAATACGAACTCTGACGAAGATATTTGGGAGATACATACATTATACATATTTGTAATAAAGAATTCATTATCATTCTCATTTCACACCTCAAACTACTCAGTCGTTTTTTTGGAAGCTTTCCTCCCTCGGCCGCGGGATTGTAACTGGCGCAGCCGGTCAACGGACAAGGGATTAACAATGCCCACTACGCTTATCGTTCTAATTCTAAAGAGGTATTGAACATGTGACGGCAGTGGTTGTGGGGATTTTATTAGTGAGTGGTGAAATAGAAAGGAATTGGATAAAGCGTATTGAAACATAATAACGTGCAAGTGCAAGTAAAACAAAGGAAACAAACGAAATCAAGTTCAAATTGCTTTACAGGCGACCGTATATGTGTACATCAAACGCTGATAAGGCACCGGGATCGCTTGTGCGGGACAATTTACAACAATTATACCAACAAGTTACTGTGTGTGATGACCGTATATAATGTGTACATCAATCGCTGATAAGGCACCGGGATCATCCATACACCCTAACTCATAAAAATGGTTAATTAATCAACAAAAAAAAAAAAAAATAATAATAAAAAAAAAAGAAGAGGGATTGAAAGAGGAAAAATTTTTTCTGACATGTTAAACTGCTGTGTAAGGTTGCCATTTGTGTGTCGGAGAGCGCTTGGTGTGTGCGAGAGTATTGGTTGCTCTTTGGTTACTCCGTAAGAATGGTAATTTCATCACTATGGTAATATTACATCAGCCTATATTCGCACTGCGAACGGTTGTTGTGTCTCTATAGTTCTGAGAACAACCGTTTGGCGCGGCGACAGAGCGACGTATAATATAATAATAAATAAATAAATGTAAGTTGTGTGATTAACGACCGAATATGTGCACATCATTCGCTGATAAGGCACCGGGATCGTTTTCACTTAAAAATTTAAATGAACACAAATTTTTTTAACAAATACAGAACTCGCTGCGCAGGAGGTGAATTTGGACATCAGTCGCCTCCAAGGCAACGGGGTCTAATTCACAGTGGGTTATAAAAATAAATGTGAGTTGTGTGATTAACGACCGAATATGTGTACAACAATCGCTGTTAAGGCACCGGCATCGCTTTCACTTATCCATTTACGTGAAAAAAAAAAATAATAATAATAACAATCATAATAATAATACTAATAAATAAAAAAAAAGACAAAAAAAAAAGAAAAAAAAGGAAGAATAAAAAAAATTTGCACAGTGATACAGTTTCCTTCGGCAAAATCAAGTAAGCATGTATGTGTTTGTGTTTCGCCGCTTGTATAACCCTAGCGACGTCGACGCATCACTGTACATTGTCTGCCGCCAACAGCTGATGTCGCGGCAGAGTGGCGGCGCGACGATTGACGCCGTGCTCGCTTGTATAAGCGAGTTCTGTTAAGTTCTGTTAAATTCAGTTGAATTCTTTTTGCACACCACGCACTACAAAAAAAAAAAACCCACTCAATTAATTCAAGAAACCTACTGTCGTCACATGTTCACTAACCTATAAAAAAAATACACTCTATTCAATAGCTATTTAAATCATGTATTACAGCTAAAGTCGAAAACACGAAAAAAAAAACTACAAAGGTGGATAGAAGCACAGCAGCACTACAAGAACGACATATACATATATATAGCATATTATATACATATATAAGCACCGTTTTTCTTACAGGTTTTCTTTTATTTTGAAAAGAATACACACATATAATACACATTCAAACAGATACATATACATAGCATTACAGAATATAATACAATATATTACTACATGAATATACAAACGAAAACAAAACAAGCCTAACACCCAAAATTTTCCCTAAACAAAAACATATTATTAATATACCTATTTTTACATATTATTACACATATCATAACCATTAGGGCTAAGAAGCGGAGCTGGTCTATCTGAGATAAGGGAAGCGACAGGAACTAAAGAAAAAGACCAGTCGGTTCAATCCGAAGACAATAATCCCACCAACACTATGGATTCCGGTAACGACACAGGGCAAATAAGTCCTATCGTTAATTCATCAACAAACACAAACCTGAAGCTACAACAATTACTAACTCTTGTACATTAACTACCAACCTATGAAGGCCCACCTGACAATCTTGATAGATTCATAGACAGAGTAGATCAGCTCCTTTTGTTAGCCTCATCAGTGGACCAAACAACAGGCGGACAGTACTTACTTGGAACTATCCGTGACAAAATTAAAGGCAGGGCAGACGAAGCACTGAATGTCTGCGATGTACTCCTTACTTGGGATGACATCAAAATAAACCTCAAGCGACTATACTCTAGCAAGAAAACAGAAGAAATGCTTGTTAGAGAGCTACACAACCTTCCGGACGGACTCAGTATGGGAAAATTGTATTACTCAGCCGCTAAAATAAGAAGCGATTTAATGTCACTCGCTAGAGAAGCCGACCCTAGTGCACACTCTCTCGCGGCCAAACGCGACCAATACGATAGATTCTGCCTAAATACATTCCTAACTGGATTAAAGGACTCACTTAGGTCAGCAATTAGGAATCAAAGGCCAGAGACAATCGAGAAAGCATACGAGTACGGTCAGATTGAATTAAATTTCCATAGAAGCCTGAACAAACACCAAGATAACCGACGACGCGACAACCCATTTCACAGGAATCACCCATACGCAAAAGGACAACCAACCAATAGCGACTACAACAATCGCTACATACCACGACAACAGAACTATAATAATGGCAACAACGCTCGTCATGTACCACGATATGATAACAACAGCAACAACAATGATAGCCGCTTTATACAGAGACAACAAAATTTTAACGACAATAATAATAGACGCTTCACACGTCAACATAATTCCCATAACGATAGTAATGGTCGACAAGACAGAGAAACTCTGGGCAGGAACCCCTTCCACAATAATGAACAACCAGATCAGACCCTTAGTCACCAGAACAGGAACAACCATAACCCAAGCTCCCCTATGTAACATTAACGATGATGCAAATTTTCTACTAGAAGCCTCGGGAAGCCAGTCGGCTACATAAGCAAGAAGACTCACGGATCTTCCTTGCCATTTGTTTTCTTATCACCAAACTCCATGGTGTCAAACCCTCTCAAATTCCTAATAGACACTGGATCTACTTACTCTTTCATAAATCCAGCACTTATTAACGAAGAGCACGTCAAAAAATTAACCTCGGATATCAATATCCACACTGTTCTTAATACATTCAAAATTCGGGAATATACCGATAAAATAAATTTCAAACAATTCGAAAAAATACACAATTTTAAGTTCTTATTATTTAATTTCCACTCCCACTTCAATGGCCTCTTAGGCATGGATATCCTATCTAGCCTAAATGCAAAAATAAACCTTGCCGAATCCATACTAGAAACACCTGAAACCGCCATCCCAATCCTCACAAGAGCAAACCCTGTAGACACATTACATAACCTGCCACAAAATACCAAAATGCTACTTCCGCTCCCAGTAAACTTCATGGAGGGAGATTTTATATATGAAACCACCAATTTGAATAATCAAGTATCCATAACAAGCGGTTTATACACCGCAAACGCGGGATCAGCTTATTTCGAGGTCTGCAATAACTCAGACCAGATGCAAACACTTTACCTCGAAGAACCGTTACAGGCAGAAGAGTTCTCTTTGCTAACCCACCAATACTTAAACTGCATGTCCGCGGCAACAGATACAGAACGATAAGACGACCAACAATTAAACATTCTGACGGAACACCTCAACAGCGAAGAAAAACAATACATACTTAAACTATGCAAGTCATTCAAAAGACTTTTCCACAACGAAAACAACCAACTAACGTTCTCTAACGCCATCAAACACTCTATACCAACAACAGATAATATACCGATTCACACACAATCATACCGTTACCCATTTGTACATAAAGACGAAGTCCGAAAGCAAATTTCAAAAATGCTCGAACAAAACATCATAAAAAACAGCCATTGCCCCTGGAGTGCACCCGTTTGGGTCGTACCTAAGAAAAGTGACAACATAGACGAAAAAAAGTGGCGCTTGGTAATCAATTTTCGGAAATTAAACGAGAAGACTGTCTCTGATAGATACCCTATCCCAAACATTGCAGATATACTAGACAGCATAGGAAAGACCATGTATTTCACAACAATCGACTATGCAAGTGGCTTTCACCAAATTCAAATGAACCCACGCGACGCGAGCAAGACGGCATTCACCGTCGAAAATGGGCATTACGAGTTCACGAGAATGCCCTTCGGTCTCAAGAACGCCCCTGCCACGTTCCAACGCGTTATGGACAATGTTTTGGGTGACCTAGTCGGTAACGTCTGTCTCGTCTACCTCGATGACATAATAGTATTCTCCCCCTCACTCCAAAAACATATAGCAGATATTAAATCTGTTTTCACAAAACTCCAAAACGCAAACCTAAAAATCCAACCAAGCAAGTGTAGCTTCTTAAGGAAAGAAATCGACTTCCTGGGACATATCGTAACCCAGGAAGGAGTCAAACCAAACCCACTTAAGATTCAAACCATCAAGGACTTCCCTTGCCCAAAGACACTATCGGACACGGAAATCCGCTATTCTACGATAGAGAAAGAGATGCTAGCTATCATTTGGTCTGTAAGTCACTTCAGACCATACCTCTTTGGGCGTAGATTCAAAGTAGTCACAGACCATAAGCCATTAATCTAGCTAGAAAATCTGAAAGGTCAGAATCCAAAACTACTTCGATGGAAAACTATCCGCTGGCCGCTTACGACTACGAAGTCGTATACAAAAAAGGGTCGCAAAACGTAGTTGCTGACGCACTCAGCAGAATTGAGCCAAACTTAAACATAAACGAAGACCCACGAATTATACCAATCGTTTCGAAACACTAAATCACTTCAATTGCCAAATAGTATTCTGTACCGGATCAACAACGCTAAGACAAGTAGAAACACCATTTATCCATAAAGTAAGACACATAATCACAGAACCCGTGCATACTTTCGACTCCGTTACAAACACTCTTCAAGCAATCATGAAACCGAATAAAACAGTCGCTATATTTGCACCGGACGATATTTTCAAAATAATAGAAGAGTCCTATAATAACTATTTTTTTTTTTTTTTTTACCACTTAAATACCAATCATAGGGGGATAGACGAAACGTATAACCATTTGAAAGAGGACATTTACTTCCCGCATTTAAAAGACACTATCACAAAAATTATAAAAAATTGTGATACCTGCCTAACCCTTAAATACGATAGACATCCCCATAGACCATTGATGCATTGATGCACCAAGCTAGCGCAAGCCTACCCCCTAAGCAATAGAAATTCAATAAAGGTCGCCGATGCCTTATTACAATTCATAAGTCACTATGGCGCACCAAAGAAAATAATTTTCGACCAGGGCGCGGAATTTTCGGGCAGTCTATTCAACGACCTCTTAACTCAATTCCAAATAACAGATCATACAACTTCATTTCAACAATTAACGGGCAATGCTTCTGTCGAGAGACTGCACTCCACCTTAACCGAACTATACAGGATAATCTTGAACAAAAGAAGGGAAGCACGCCTAGAACGCGAGCACGTCCAAATACTCGCAGAAGCAGCAGCAACATATAACAATGCAATACACTCCAGCACTTCCTATACCCCTTTCGAGCTCTTCCATGGAAGAACTCACATATTCAACAAAACAATAACATTCGACAATCACCACGATTACATTAAGAAGTTAAACGAATTTAGAAAAGACATATACCCAAAAGTACAGGAACATTTAAGCGCGACCGCAGAAAGAAGCCAAGCGAATTAAAAAAAGGCCAGAGAGACACCAGTACAAGTCGAGCCTAATGATACAATATTTAGAAAAGAAAACGGCAGAAACAAGATAACACCGAAGTAGATAGGGACAAATGCGTCACTTTCCTAACAACTAAAGGTCAAAAGTTACACAAACAAAAAATTAGAAAAACAGTTAAGAAAACAGTGGCAGGAACATAAGAAACACAAGCACTATTTAATAAATATATTATTATCAAACTAAGTAACATAAAAACCCACATTAACAAGAAATAACACTTATTCATTATAAAGTAGGAATAGCTTCAATTTAGACACTTTAATTACGTAAATAAAGTAGTCGATAGCCATTAGCCAGTAAACTAAA
Source organism: Drosophila melanogaster (assembly GCF_000001215.4). Taxonomy (NCBI): domain Eukaryota; kingdom Metazoa; phylum Arthropoda; class Insecta; order Diptera; family Drosophilidae; genus Drosophila; species Drosophila melanogaster. The sequence goes on along the minus strand of NC_024512.1, from coordinate 2,737,517 downwards.
CATTATCCCTAACTGTTGTTTCATAAGAAACAAATAATAATATAAGAAAGAAATTAAGTAAACAAAAGGTAACTTTAGCATTAGATGTAACGTTTATATACACAACACTCATGTTTAACATTAAGATACCCATTTCAAAAAAAAAACTGTTAAATTCAAAATATCGTCGGAGTTCGTGGCATATACCAACAACACGCCGCCTAATCACCTTGCTCCGATCCGGCCATTTCCCATTATGGCCTTCTCTTCGGTCTGGGGGGGGGGGGAGGAGTTAACATACCCCTCTCTCGGTCTACCCAGTACTGCAACTGAGAGCCGAGCGAAAGTTCAACGAAGATCGCCAATACGAACTCTGACGAAGATATTTGGGAGATACATACATTATACATATTTGTAATAAAGAATTCATTATCATTCTCATTTCACACCTCAAACTACTCAGTCGACGGTGAAAAATTAATGAGGCAATGATTGTTGTCAAGATATGACTTTTGCAATAAACAGTTACCATATTTTAATTTCCAAATATGTATTTTCTACTACGTATATTTTTTATGAAATATCTATTTCTCAATGTAATGACTTCTTTTGGAAATTGTATGATTTAAATTATAGTTCTTATATTAATATTCTTTGTATTTGCATTAATTAAACTATAGTATATTATATAAATGACTTACATCTGACTTAAAAATAATTTATGTAAATGATCCATTTTTATTATTTAAAATTCAAATTAGATTCAGTTGAATTATTTTGTTATATTCCAATTAGATATTTTAAAAAAGCAATTTTGGGTGGGAAGAAGAGTGAAACCCGTGCGCTTAAAGTTGACTACACGATGAGATTCTCGTTTTTTAAATTTTCGCTATATAATCGTTTTGTTGCAAAAGTAAGATACGGAAATATAGGCGGAAATAGTAATTGCGATTAGTAGTGAAAATTAAAGTCGAAGGTATCATATAAATATAGGACCCCATTACAATTGTAATGGCCCCCCGTGGTGTTCCCTGGGTACCCTATAATTACATAATAATACATATGGTCGTTATGCATCTTGTTCGAGTTACGGGGTTTGGACTGTCACCCGCTCTCCGCTCCCTCTTACGTTCTCCACTCCCTCTTACGCTCTCCCGCTCTTCACCACAGAGTCTCCGAGGAGTCTCCGCTGCGCTTGGGAGAACCCAACGCATTAGAATAAGCTTTAGTGTGTAAAACTACCTCGAACAATAAAGCATACGCCGGTCGCGCCCGCGCTAATTCTACAAGTCTTCGAGTGTTTTTTCGAGTGCTCTTTTTTTCAGCAAACTAGGAATTTTCCAGGACCAGCACCCCCCATCACCCCAACATTTTGGTCCTTCGAGCCGGATCTCCTGGATTTTTTCAAGTTTGTCCTTCAGCGACCAACTTATAAGATAAGTACGAAATCTCCATACCTTTTAATTGCCGGTCTGCAGCAAAGGGTCGAACATCCAATTTCGTTCAATTTGCTGTCAGATTTATTGTCAGATCTAACGGATTTCTCCGACAAAAGGCAATTAAAGGAAATTACTATCTATTATCCATTTTCACGGGCGCCGCCATATTAACCACCGTTCTAAATTCTAAGTTCCATTTTCCGAATATATTTAAATATTCATCCGAACAGTGCAAAATTCCAAATGTGGAAAAGTGAAATTAATTTGTGCCAAGTTCAGTGAAAATTTCTTAAGTCCAAAGCTCTGCCAAAAGTGGCAAACATTCCGTTTTTCGTTTCACTGTGTCCAACGCAAGCCAAATTCTTTTCAACACATTTGTTTTGCTTTAACTCCGCAGTCCGCTCAATACAATTTGCTCTGCTATACATAAAACAACAAACAACACATACCCGCTGGCCATTCCAAGGAAAATATTAATTAAATATTTTCCCGCCATTTATACATATACATTGCATGAATTACATCTCCATATACATACATATACATATACATTGCATGCATTACATCTCCATATACATACATATACATTACATCTCCATATACATACATATGCATATACATATCCATATACATTACATATCGTATCGACATACATTGCGCAGTTTATCTGCATTCCCTTTAACCAAAGTTTACCAAAGTTTAAATCGCCTGTGTCTCAAGTGCCGAGGCAGAAAAGGCGTATAACCAAAGTTTACTTAAGTTTAGATTGTTTCCCGTCGGCAAATCCAAATCACTAATAAAATTTATTCCAAGTGCCGACGCGGAAAAGGCGTTTTATTTTCCATCAATGTTTTTCGGTAAATTTCCAAATTAATTTCCGAACAATAAATAAATTCTAAATTAAATTAAACATTTTCAATATTTATTAAATTATTTTTTTTAATTTGAAAGTTTTCAAAAAAAATAATTATCGAGAAATAAATAATACGATCGCCACATACAAGTCGTTCACCCGACAAATATTTCATTTTCGTATTGCTTGGATATTAGTTTGGGGGTGTTTTAGAAGTATTTACAACGCGGAGAAAAGACTTCAATTCCAGTCATTCCATGTTCTCCGTTTCCAGTTGTAAATAAAAGAATAAAATTTTCTTCGTTCTAATAAACATCTTATATCACCGTGTTCCACATTCCAAGGGTTTTAACCGTAAATAAGGTGGACCCAATTACCATAGATCACAGGTCATTTATACAATTCGCTGTTCACTCCGAGTCACCTGTCCGATTAGCCTAAACTACGGCGGTTCCACTTCGTAAGTTTTACACCACTTAAATTATTAAGTGCAGTCTGAGGAATCTGTCTACTTTTTCAAAAGTTTGACAGGCTTCCCTTCCATTTCGCATTTCTTTGATTATGCCCATCGGGGACGATAAGAAGAAATTGTCCGCTGACAAGCCCAGGTCTATTTTTTCACCACAAGGGCCCAAGAGTCCAAGAATCCCAAGCATTTCGGTGAGAACGCCTGCGCAGATTTCCGACGACTGTGCTACCCCATCCAAAGCCACAGTACAGCGCACAGCTAAAAATATGGCTGCTTCAGATCTAGCGCTAGCCAAATTCATTTCGGTTTCTGACCGCTTAAGCGAATTTGAGGCTCAGATCAACACTCCGGAATCCGCAGCTCCAACCGTCACGATGCTTGGCGTCCGTCGCGACCAAGTCCGAACCCTATGGGACAAGGTTGAGAAGGAATACGATCTCTGCTCAGAGTGCCTTGTGTCAGCAGGCGAAGCGGCAGCAAGCAACATGCCTATTCTCAGGGCTAAATACAGCTATTGCTATTCAGTCTATGAAAGGTGTGTTGCCCAGCTCGTTGATAAAATCGAGCAGGGCACTTCTCAGTCCATCCCAACCGCGAACTCTGCGCCCCAGGCCTACATTTCCTCTGGCTGTCGGTTGCCTCCATGCGATACAGAAGTTTTCGCAGGCGACTATCTTCGCTGGCCGACTTTCCGGGATCTTTTCACAGCCATTTATATTAATAATCCACGGCTGACTCCAGTTGAAAAGCTATTCCACTTAAATGCCAAAACAAGTGGCGACGCGCATGCCATAGTTTCGATTTCGCCTCTCACCAACGAGGGTTTCCGCTCTGCGTGGGAAAACCTGATAGAGCGTTTCGAAAATAAACGATTATTGGTAAACAGTCAATTGAAAATACTGTTTAATGTGCAGTCGATACCACAGGAATCTGGGGCGGCCTTGAAGGTACTGCAAAGTACTGTTCAAGGTTGCTTGACTGCCTTAGAACTGTCAGGCATCAACACGGAGAACTGGGACTGCCTGCTGGTATATCTGTGCTCATCCAAGCTCCCGAAGATAACTCTCTCCTTATGGGAGCAGTCGCTACATAAGAAAGCCGACATCCCGACATGGGGAGAGCTGAACACCTTCCTCACAGAACGTCATCGAACCCTAGAAGCAATTGATGATGTGAGACCTTCAGTACCGAGTCAGTCGCATTCCAAAGTGATAAACTCAAGTGGGCCCTCTAGAAAATTAAATTCCTACGAGGCGAAAGTGGCTCCAAAATTGAAAAGTTGCGACTTGTGCAACAAAGAGAAACATCCTGTCCGTGTATGTCCGCGGTTTCTCCAAATGTCGGTTGACGACCGGTCAGCCTACATTAAACGGAAGCAGTTATGCTTAAACTGCTTCGCAACGGGACATCAGCTTCGTGAGTGCAAAAGCACTCACAATTGTTTTACTTGCCGTGGCCGGCATCACACGTTGTTGCACCGAAACAACCTCTGTTCCAGCAATTCAAGCCCTTCAAATCCTGCAAGGCCAATTTCCACTAATCAGGCCAATTTCGTTCCAAATGAACAAGCCGGTGTTCAAAATTATTTCGCCACGGGCTCAAGAGCTATCCTTCTTGGCACTGCCATAATCAATATCTCCCATCTTGGCACTAACTTTAAGGCACGCGCCCTGATCGACTCCGGATCAGAAGCGACATTCATAACCGAGCGACTGTTCAATCTAATTAGATTGCCATTCCAGGTGGTTCAAGCCCAAGTCTCGGGCTTAAACCAAACAGTAGCTGCTCAGTCCAAGAAGCTCTGCAGTTTCACCATCCGATCTCCGACTAGGCCCGCGTTGCAGTTGGAGACGACGGCCTATGTCCTCCCTCAACTAGCCGGAAATCTGCCTTCCTACCCAATTCCGCAAAATTTCCTTCGGGATCTTCCCGATTTTCCACTGGCGGATCCAAAATTCTATGAGAGCGCACAAATAGATGTACTTATCGGAGCCGACATCCTGCCTTCGGTGCTTCTGAGTGGAGCAAAAACCAACATCTGTGGCTCTCTCTTGGGGCAAGAGACCATTTTCGGCTGGGTACTAACTGGGCCAGTGTCAGCCTCAGCCCAAAGCAGAATTTCCTCTTTTTCGACACAGATCTCCCAAGCGCACGATAATTCACTGGACAAACTCCTCACAAAATTTTGGGAGGTGGAGGATATACCAACAAAGTTGGTAAAAGAATCCGATTCCATGTGCGAGAAGAATTTCCTTCAAACGACCACGAGAAGCGAGTGCGGCAAATATGTCGTTACTCTGCCTTTTCGCGACCCCGAACATATCGGTTCCGGGCTAGGGCATTCTAGGTCTTTCACGTTGGCTCAGTTCTTAAGAAATGAGCAGCGTCTAAAAAGAGATGAGGCCTTGAAAGCGAGATACGATTCGGTGATCCAGGAATATCTCGACTTAAAGCACATGCGACAAGTTCTTCCTACGCATGATTGCAACGCCTATTATATGCCACATCACGCCGTCTTAAAACCGGAGAGCGTAACTACTAAACTCCGTGTAGTATTCAATGCCTCCAGCCCATCATCGAATGGTACCAGTTTAAATGATATCCTTCATGCTGGCCCTGTCTTACAGTCCGACTTGACCATTCAAATTCTGAAGTGGCGCTATTTCCGATACGTGTTCAACGCCGATATCGAGAAAATGTATCGGCAGATCTGGGTAGATCCGAGACACACTCCATTCCAGCGAATACTTTTGCGGCAAACAATAAGGAGATCCTGGCGGTAAAGGCACTATGCCATATGAGAGTAGTTATTGAGCCTCTCCGCAAGCGTAACGCTATTGTCCAGTGCCATCGTTGTCAGCAGTTTGGCCACACAGCCAAATACTGCTGTAAGGCCCACATTTGTGTGAAATGTGCCGGCGAACACCCAGCCAAGGACTGTACCAGGCCACGCATCGAGCTGTGCACTTGCTACAACTGTGGCGGCCAGCATCCTGCAAACTATAAAGGTTGCAGCAAGCTACAAGCGTTCCTGCAGCGATCCAGACCCAGAAGTGGAGTGGCTGGAAGAACAGAAGTAAGCGAGCGACCAACTCCACGGGGCTTAGCTGGAGGTAAGGAGATCCCCTCTTCTCGAGGCGGAATATCTTATGCAGATGTGGCTAGAGGGTCCATTCACCACAAGCAACCAATGAGCCTGACGCACCAGCAACAGAAGCAACAGCAACAGCCCTATGATGGAAGCCCCAGTCGTCAAAGGAGCCGCAGCCGGACAAGGGCGTCTAGGGGTACACTCCAGCGCTCGACGGATGCTAGCAGCAGCATTGAAGCCATCCTGCAGACGCTTAATGAGAACATTAATTCTTTGCGCTCGATTCAAGAGAAGCAAATGGAATTAATGATGATGATGATGAAGCAACAGCAACAACAGTCACATCAGCAGGGGCAGATTATCAATCTGCTCACTGCTCTCCAAGCGCGTCAAGCGCCATAATGATGCCGCTGCGCATCCTAGTGTGGAACGCTGACGGCGTATCCACGAAGTTGCCTGAAGTAGAGTGCTTCGTGCGACGTCACGAAATCGATGTATTACTGCTCAGCGAGACACACTGCAAGGGGGCAGAGACGCCTAAGCTATTCGGATTTGTAGCCTACACTGCCAATGATCCGAGTGGTGGCAACGCCAAAGGCGGAGCAGCTATCTTAATCAAAAATAGCCTTGCCCACTTTCCGCTAACACCAATAGCCACTGCCAAGGTGCAACTTGCGCCGGCGGTTATTGAAACGGCACTTGGTCCTATAAGCTTTGGAGCGGTCTACTGCCCACCGAGATTTGCATGGACTACGGACGAGTTTAAGGACATTTTGGAAGAGTTCCAGACGAAGTTCATTGTTGCAGGCGATTGGAACGCGTCCCACTGGCTCTGGGGTGCGGGAAGGAGCAACCAAAGAGGCATTGCATTAGCGAATCTCGTCCTAAATTCGGAGGTGGACTCGCTAGCAACAGGAGGACCAACAAGATACCCGTACGGCTGTAGAGGCTCACCAGGGTACATCGATTTTGCACTGACAAAGGGTGTGCTGGGCATCCACGCTAACATAAGTGCGGTTGTTGAGCTTAGCTCCGACCACCTGCCTCTGGTAATTACGCTGGATGCGGGGGCAATATCCTACCCTAAGATGGAGCGGCTAATCACTAGGCGTACTAACCTGGAGGTATTCCAATCGCAACTGGAGTCCACACTGCCCCTCAACACTGCCATAAACTCTGGACAGGACGTTGATGATGCTATCGAACTGCTCACCAACAATATCAAGTCAGCAGCTAGATTGGCAACTCGCAGCATATCTCGGCAGCCCGCGGCAGATCGAATCCCAATACCCAGGGAGATCCTGCTGCTTATAGCTGAGAAGAGGCGCTTACGCACTAGGTGGATGAGGTCTCGGCACCCGTCGGACAAAACGGAATGGAACCGAGCTCTGAGTAGGCTCCGATGCGCGTTGGTGCTGCACAAAGCCGCATGGTTCGACGAAAGGCTTGCCAATACCGGAGTCGAAAGCGAAGCGACGCATTCGCTGTGGAAGGCCACGCGCGCAATCAAAAGGCGTTGCACGAGGAAGGCGCCTCTAGTCGATAGCAACGGGACATGGTGTCGGACCGACTTGGGACAAGCGGAGGTATTCGCTGCGCACCTCGCCGAGCGATTTCAACCATTCAAGCTTGCCAGCCTGCAACAGGTTGAAGAAACTCAGGACCAGCTGAACCAAGCGCTTCAAATGGATATGCCAATCACGCCGTTTGAACCCTGCGAGGTAGCCGAAGTCATTGTGCGCCAGAGTAACAACAAAGCACCTGGACATGACGTCATCTGCAACGCCACATTGAAGGCCCTGCCCAGACAAGCGATCCTCTACATAACGTTGGTTTTCAACGCTATTGTGAGGTTGCAATACTTCCCTTATCAGTGGAAGCTCGGGATAATCTCCATGATCCACAAACCTGGCAAGCCGGAAAGGGAGCCCGCCTCCTACCGGCCGATCAGTCTCCTCCCTTCAATTTCGAAGGTGTTTGAGAGACTGATTGCTGTCCGGATTGTAAGGATTATGGAAGCCCAGGGGATTACCCCTGAGCACCAGTTCGGTTTCCGTGCTGGCCACTGTACTGTCGAGCAGCTCCATCGAGTCGTCGAGCAAATTCTGACTGCCTACGACAGTAAGGAATATTGTAACAGCCTCTTCTTGGACATTCGAGAAGCGTTTGATCGAGTGTGGCACATTGGACTCCAACTGAAAATCAAGCAGACGCTGCCTGCTCCATATTTTGGGTTGCTGAAATCGTACCTGGAAGGAAGGAGGTTCGCTGTGCGCTTTCATTCAGCAATTTCCACCGAGCACAACGTGGCAGCTGGTGTTCCACAAGGTAGTGTCCTCGGCCCCCTGCTCTACTGCCTGTATAGCCACGACATGCCGCAGCCAGATGTAAGCCTTTACGGGAAATCTATGTTGGCCACATTTGCCGATGACGTGTGCGTCACCTACAGGTCCCGATGCGAGCACGACGCAGCCGATGGTATCCAGGACTTTGCATACCGGTTCTCGGAATGGGCAAGACGATGGAATATTGGCATCAATAGCAGTAAATCCAACAACGTCTGCTTCACTTTAAAGCGGAGAACGCCACCGCCCGTCTACATCGAGGAAGTCCCCGTACCACAGCCGAACGCAGCAAAGTACCTTGGAGTGCTTCTGGATCGCAGACTCACATTTTCCAAGCATGTGACCGACATCAGAACGCGCCTACGTGCTAAGGTGGCGAAGCACTACTGGCTACTTTCTTCGCGCAGTAAATTGTCGCTATCCAACAAGCTGACAATTTACAAACAGATCCTAGCACCAAACTGGAAGTATGGGTGCCAAATCTGGGGCTTAGCCTGCGACAGCCACATCAAAAGGATCCAGGCTATTCAAAATAAGGTAGCAAGACTCATCACCGGCTGCGAGTGGTTTGTTCGAAACACCACCCTGCACAGAGACCTGAAACTCGCAACGGTATTTGACGAAATAAACAAGCACTCGAGCAGATACCATGACAGGCTGGAGCGCCACAGAAATCGGCTGGCCAGCGCTTTAAACAGATCTCGCCCACCAAGGAGGCTCAATAGAAGGCAACCGAAGGATCTCATTACCCGATCTCCTTTGACAAGGGTCCGCAGAAGCTGACGCTTATCTTAAATCCTATTTGTTATATGTGATTGTTATGTAATTGTAGTTAAATTACTGTAAATTTGAAAAAGCTAACTATAGTTAGCCGGCGAGCCCAAATGGGCTGAATTAATAGATAAGAAGGACACAAAGGGGATTCAAGACTTCCCCGTATGCCTTAATAAATAAATTAATAAAAAAAAAAAAAAAAAAAAACTTTTCCGTAACAATAGAGGGGAAATCAGAGATTTCGAACTGAAAACAGTAACCTTTGGAGTCAATTGCGCGCCTTTCCTGGCGATCCGAGTACTGCAGCAGCTAGCAGCTGACGTAGAACTCAGCCATCCAAAAGCTAGCAATGTCATTCGAAATTTCATGTATGTGGATGATGTTTTAGCTGGAGCGGACTCCACGGAAGAAGCTCAGCTCATGGTGCAAGAGCTCCGAGACGCGCTGAATTCTGCCGGATTTCCATTGAGGAAATGGACCTCCAACCAAAAGGAAGTTTTAGCGGCCATTCAAAGCAACCATCTTTTAAATACTGATTTTCTCGAGATCGATGCAGAAAGTACTGCCAAAACCCTCGGTATTCGCTGGAAAGCAACCTCCGACGAATTCTTCTTCGTCCCGCCAGAGTTGGCTATCGAAACGTCCTTTACAAAACGCCAAGTCCTGTCCCAAATTGCCAAATTGTTCGACCCTGCCGGCTGGTTAGCACCGTTTATCGTTCGAGCCAAAATTTTCATGCAGGAGATTTGGCTGCAGGAACTTGGGTGGGACGAAAACATTCCAAGTGAGCTTTTTCAGCGATGGCTGAATTTTCTTCAAAGTTATTCAGTGTTAGAGCAAATACGCATTCCACGCTGGCTATCGTTTCGTCCAGATTTCAAGGTCGAGCATCATGGCTTTTGCGATGCGTCGCAAAAGGCTTACGGGGCGGCCATATATGTCCGCGTAGAAGTGGGCAGCACCATTATGGTGCAACTCCTGACCGCGAAAACCCGGGTAGCACCAGTCAAAACGGTTTCGCTCCCAAGATTGGAGCTGTGCGGAGCGTTATTGCTTTCCGAAATGGCTGCAGCCATCATTCCGCAGATGCCTACGACTAACTCCGAACTTTACTGTTGGACGGACTCCACGATAGTGCTTGCATGGTTAAGCAAGCCAGCATGCCAGTGGACCACATTTGTAGCCAATAGGGTGACGAAGATCGCCCAGGCCACAAAAACAGAGAATTGGTCTCATGTTCAATCTGAGCATAATCCAGCAGACCTGGCAAGTAGAGGAGTTTCCCTCCAAGATCTAGCCGATAGCCAGTTATGGTGGCACGGACCGACTTGGTTGCAAAATCCACGCAACCAATGGCCAACTCAGGTCAACGCTCCGGTGACCGACCTGGAGAAGCGTGCTCTAAAAGTCCATCTCGCGAAAGCTCCTTCTGAAGAGTTGTTGGCACGTTTCTCCAAGCTAGAGAAAGCTCTACGAGTCCTTGCCTATGTTTATCGCTTCATTCAGCGGTGCAGGAAGCAGACATCTCCAGCTGATGTGCATCTACTGGCCACTGAAATCGCCGCCGCCGAGCGGTTCCTAATTTCGAACACTCAGCGCAGAGAATTCCCTGTGGAATATCACTGCCTAAGTGAAAAGCGTCCAGTGCCAAGTTCAAGTGCCATCCTAAGCATGAACCCGTTTCTAGATCCGCAAGGACTGATCAGGGCATGCGGCCGTGTGGCGGCTTCCGAAAGCCTTCAATACAATGAACGCCATCCAGTGATTCTTCCGTATAACTGCCTGCTTTCTCGCCTCCTTGCGAATTTCACGCATCGCATAACTCTCCATGGTGGTAACCAGTTAATGGTGCGCCTCATCCGGTCGAAATACTGGATTCCGAGAATCAAGAACCTGATGAAAGCAGTGGTAAATTCGTGCAAAGTATGTGTGATCCACAAAAAGCGGTTGCAAAGCCAACTGATGGGTGTCCTGCCCAAAGAAAGAGCATCGTTCTCCCGACCATTCACGTATACTGGCATGGATTACGCCGGTCCGTTCGATATAAAGAACTATACGGGAAGAGCATGTCTTATTACAAAGGGGTATGTGTTAGTTTTTGTTTGTTTCTCCACCAAGGCCATCCACTTAGAGCCTACATCTGACTTAACGACCGAGAAGTTTCTTGCCGCTTTCTCTCGTTTTGTATCCAGAAGAGGGTGTCCACGTCAAGTCCAGTCAGACAATGGCAAAACCTTTGTTGGTGCTGCCACCCTGCTTTCCCGCGATTTCCTTCAAGCCGTAAAAGAGTCGGTGACGAATGCCTATATTCATCAAGAGATGCAATGGCAATTTATTCCTCCGGGAGCACCCCATATGGGAGGCCTTTGGGAAGCAGGCGTAAAAAGCTTCAAGATGCTATTTTACAAATGCACGGCCACACGAAAATACACGTTCGAAGAGCTCTCCACGCTCTTGGCAAAAATAGAAGCGTGCCTTAACTCCAGGCCGCTCTCTCCTATGTCTGAAGATCCGACAGACTTGCTGGCTCTGACGCCAGGGCATTTCCTTGTCGGGGGACCCCTTATGTCCACGGTGGAACCCGAAGTAAAGGGGGAAACGAAATCCCTTCTTAACCGGTGGCAGCATTTGAAGGCTCTCCATCAGCAGTTCCGTGTGCGATGGAAAGAAGAGTACCTCAAAGAACTCCACAAGCGTTCTAAATGGCAGGCCCCGTCCAAAAATCTACGCATCGATGACATGGTCGTCATCAAGGACGACAACTTGCCCTCTAATGAGTGGCGGCTCGGCAGAATTGAGTCTGTTTTCCCAGGAGCTGACGGCAACGTCCGTGTAGTAAACATCCGTACTGCACGTGGAGTTATTAAACGTCCAGTGGCAAAAGTGGTGCTTTTGCCGACGGAGTCTTCCAAATCGCCACAATATTAGGCGCTCCTCTCGTCCTTAGTTGTAGTTCACTATCACTAATCATCCGTTATTTTTCATTTCGTTTTCGATCTCCTTTCGACATTCGACTACCCGCAGCATGGCTCCTCGTCAACAAAACGCACGCAGTGCTCGTGCCGTGGAGAGCAGACGTACCCGAGGTACTCAATCCTACCGATGCCGAGTCTGCCGCGGTATCCATCCTCTTCGGAAGTGCGCGAGGTTCCTAAAGCTCAGCGCTGAAAAGCGTTTGCGAGCAGTCCTCATTAACAAATACTGCGCCAATTGCCTCGCTCACGAGCATTCCACGGGAGACTGCCGAAGCGGTGATCGTTGCAAGAAGTGCGACCGATCCCACCACACGCTGCTCCACATGCACGAGCAGGTTAGCTCGTTGTCGGGGTCGCGAGCGCGCTCGCGTCGCCAACCGGTGCCAACCCGGCAAGCAGCTTCGGCCTCGTCCCAACGTTCCCGCAGGCACAATCCGCCAACTCAGCGTAGGAGTTCACCGCCACGACGACCGGAATCGACGACGCCAGGCCCATCGCTCTCGTCGCTGCTGCAACGCCACAGCGTGAACATCCTTCCCACAGCGCTGGTCAAGTTGGAGACCGGGACGAAGACCTTCGAGACCGCAGCACTCATCGATCCGTGCAGCCCCATGAGCTGCATCGACGCTTCGTTGGCGTCAGCCTTTAAGCTTTCGGTGACCAATGTTGGCGACGAGAAGGTCTGCACGACGACGATTCGCTCCAGGATCGACGCGAACACGAAGCTCGAGGTCGTGCTCAAGATCGAGCCCAGGGTGCGGATCCGTACACCTGTCCGGGCATTGAGCGACACCGTAGTGTCCAAGTACAGGGACATCATGCTGGCGGATGACGGGTTCCATCGGCCTGCTACCGTATCCATGGTCTTAGGAGCAGACATTTATCCTAAGGTTATCCAATCCGGATTCCTGACCTTCGACGAGGGAATGCCGGTCGCTCAAAAGACCGTGTTTGGGTGGATCGTGTCCGGTGCCTGCAGCTTGCCGTAGGATGGCTATGTTGCAACCCCAGTGATTGCAAGGGGGGCGGAATGTTCGAGTTACGGGGTTTGGACTGTCACCCGCTCTCCGCTCCCTCTTACGTTCTCCACTCCCTCTTACGCTCTCCCGCTCTTCACCACAGAGTCTCCGAGGAGTCTACGCTGCGCTTGGAAGAACCCAACGCATTAGAATAAGCTTTAGTGTAAAACTAACCACGATCAATTAAACATACGCCCGGTCGCGCCCGCGCTAATTCTACAAGTCTTCGAGTGTTTTTTTCGAGTGGTCTTTTTTTCAGCAAACTAGGAATTTTCCAGGACCAGCACCCCCCATCACCCCAACATTTTGGTCCTTCGAGCCGGATATCCTGGATTTTTCAAGTTTGTCCTTCAGCGACCAACTTATAAGATAAGTACGAAATCTCCATACCTTTTAATTGCCGGTCTGCAGCAAAGGTTCGAACATCCAATTTCGTTCAATTTGCTGTCAGATTTATTGTCAGATCTAACGGATTTCTCCGACAAAAGGCAATTAAAGGAAATTACTATCTATTATCCATTTTCACGGGCGCCGCCATATTACCCACCGTTCTAAAATTCTAAGTCCCATTTTCCGAATATATTTAAATATTCATCCGAACAGTGCAAAATTCCAAATGTGGGAAAGTGAAATTAATTTGTGCCAAGTTCAGTGAAAATTTCTAAAGTCCAAAGCTCTGCCAAAAGTGGCAAACATTCCGTTCTCGTTTCACTGTGTCCAACGCAAGCCAAATTCTTTTCAACACATTTGTTTTGCTTTAACTCCGCAGTCCGCTCAATACAATTTGCTCTGCTATACATACAAACAACAAACAACACATACCCGCTGGCCCCCAAGAGCCACCTTAATGCACACTCATATTAGCGTAGTACAGCTCAATGTCAATCATTGCGCAGCAGCTCAGAGCCTCCTGGCCCAGACTGCGGTTGAGCGCAATGTAGACATCATGCTCCTAAGCGAACCCTACGTCTCTGGTAGTGGACAATCGTCCATGATCCTTGACGAGACAGGTAAAGCAGCTATCAAATGCTGCAGCTCTCTCCACGTCGAGGAACTGGCTGCTTTACCTATGCGGGGTATCGCTTATGCGAAGTTAAAACACGTGCACATGTACAGCTGCTACGCTCCGCCGAGCGACACCCCCGATCAGTTCGAGGGGTTTCTGGAGGCGCTCGTGGACCATGCGAGAGGGCGAAGCCCGAAGGTCATTGAAGTTAAAACACGTGCACATGTACAGCTGCTACGCTCCGCCGAGCGACACCCCCGATCAGTTCGAGGAGTTTCTGGAGGCGCTCGTGGACCATGCGAGAGGGCGAAGCCCGAAGGTCATTGCCTTTAATGCCTGGGCAGTGGAATGGGGCAGCAGGACATCCAACACCAGAGGCCGAGCTGTGATTGACGCCATGGGAATGCTGGACCTTATACTGCTGAACGACGGACGGATGCCGACGTTTAACAACGATAGGGGTACGTCCTTTATTGACGTTACCTTTGTCAGCAGAGGGCTAGTAGACAACAACAACTGGATGGTCCATGACGTCATGACGCTGAGCGACCACGCCCTGATCTCCTTCAGTCTCTCCCCGGAGGGCATGCCCAGGAGACGGCAGAGTAGAGCAGTCGGGAAAGCATGGGACACCAGGAAGATCGATGAGGCCATGCTGGCCTATCAGATCAATTCCCTGGAAATCCCAAATGGGGACGCAGAGAGTATGGCGGCAGGCGTCATGAATATGCTGGGAAGAATCTGCGACGCAATCATACCAAGGAAAAATAAGGCACAGCGCAAACCACCCGTTTACTGGTGGAGCGCCTCCCTAAGCCAACTACGGTCTGATTGCCTCAGGGCTAGGAGAATGGCGCAACGAGCCAGAGGCAGTACCCACCACCTGGGGCCTCGCCTACAAGCTTGTTACCAAAAAGCTAAGGAGGAGAGCGGCAACCCCATCCGACCCGAGGGTCCTGGCAAACATAGTAGGGGAGCTATTTCCAAAGCAGACCACACTATGGAGGCCAACAGATGCAGCCCCTGCCCCAGATTTCCCGTGCGTCACAGAACTTGAAGTCGCCGAGGCAGCCAAGCGCATCAAACCCAACAAAGCCCCTGGACTAGATGGTATTCCTGGAGCTGTTATAAAAGCAGTGGCGCTGGGTAGACCTGAAATCTTCAGGGCCACCTTCCAGTAATGCCTTCTGGACGGTATCTTCCCAACAAGGTGGAAAAGCCAGAAGCTAGTCCTGTTGCCGAAAGGCAAGGGACCAGCACATGCTGCAAACAGCTACCGCCCTCTATGCCTACTGGATATAGTAGGAAAACTGTTCAAACGTATACTGTATACCAGAATAGAGGCAATCACCGAGAGCATCAACGGCGTGGGAAGCCATCAATATGGCTTCCGGAAAGGAAAGAGCACTCTGGACGCTCTTTCGGCCGTTTGTAACATCGCCAAGACCGCTATTTCTGGTGATAGATGGTTAGGGAGCAGGAAGGAATACTGCGCAATTGTGTCTCTGGACGTAAGGAACGCTTTCAACACCGCCAGATGGCCCGTAATCCTCGCGGCCATGTACCGTATGGGGATCCCGGAGTACCTAAGGATAGTCGTTGGCAGCTACTTTAGGGACCGGGTCCTATGGTACGATACGGAAGATGGCCCAAAAAGATACCGAGTTTCGGCAGGTGTTCCCCAACGATCGGTACTTGGACCAATCCTATGGAACTTTATGTACGATGGGATCTTGGGCATCAACAGGCCCGTAGGAGTAGAGCTGCATTGTTTTGCTGACGATGTGGCAATCAAAGCTGTCTCGAAAACAATCGCAGGGTTGGAAGACAAATGCAACTCTACGATCGGTGCTGCCATCCGCTGGCTCGAGAAAGCCGGGCTAGCAAAAGCGGCTCACAAGACCGAAGCAGTCCTACTAAGCAGCAGGAAAAAGGTGGAGAACATGCTGGTCTCCGTCAAGGGTACACAGGTGACCTCTCAAGAGTCCCTAAAGTACCTGGGGGTAATGATAGATCGCAGACTATCGTTCAAGGACCACGCGAGCCACGCCAGCAAGAAGGCAGCAGTCACAGCCTCTTCGTTGGCGAGGCTTATGCCCAACGTCGGAGGCCCAAGACACCCGGCCAGGAAACTGCTGGTGTCAGTAGCAAAGGCTTCGCTACTATACGCTGCACCAGTCTGGAGCAATGCCACTGGCAGGGTCTCATACCTGAAAGGAGCTCGTTCGGTGCTACGGTCAATGTCCCTGAGGCTCATTAGAGGTTTCAGGACCATATCCGAAGACGCGGCGCTAGCGCTGGCAGGCCTGCCGCCGATTGATCTGGAGATCAAGGCTCTCAGCCTAATGCGGAGTGGCGCTTCCAGGCAAGAGGCACACGAGTGGCTATTAGGTGAATGGCAGAGCAGATGGCAAACGTCGCGACGGGGGAGGTGGACTTATCAGCTCATCCCAGAGATGACGGTTTGGGCAGAGTGCCAACACAAATGCTTGGACTACCACCTAACCCAGTTCCTCACGGACCATGGCTGCTTCCGGGCCTATCTACTCCGGTTCCGTCACGTAGAGTCAGCCCAATGCTTGTTCTGCGTCGACGGCGAAGAAACAGCAGAACATGTGCTAATGCACTGCTCCAGGTTCACGGCGGAGAGAGAGCAGCTAAAGACGCTGTCAGGTTCCCCGTTCAGCCCTAGTGGCTTGTTCGCGGCTATGCTGGCGAACAGCGGGGCTTGGGAGCGGGGACACAGCATTATCATTAATATGATGAAGCGTGTCCGATCAGACGAGATGGCCAACAGAGTGGATGTCTAAGCCCAAACTGGTGACCTGGGTGACGGCGGGCGAAGAATTCATCCTCAGCGTCCCCGGCTCGTCGTAAAAGGCGACTAAAGGGTGGAAGGAGGAGCCCCTATGAACTACACTGAAGGGAGTGCTCCTGCTCCTGCTCACCGAAGTCATACCTTGACTGGCAGTCCCGGTGAGCGAGCAAGGACTGTAGAGCACGCGGAGGTTTTTGTTTTAGTACGTAGGCATAATTCCAATAGGGCTTATGAATCGTGCATGCCACCTACGGACGGTAGGTGGTATCTTTAGAAGATTTTAATTTTCCTACCGTAAGTCAAATAATAAAAAAAAAAAAAAAAACATACCCGCTGGCCATTCCAAGGAAAATATTAATTAAATATTTTCCCGCCATTTACCCATATACATTGCATGCATTACATCTCCATATACATACATACAAGGTAATATTATTTCCTTGTTGAATATTTTCATTGACATTATTTTCAAGGTGCGTGTGTTCTTTTTGCTTACGATATTTGACAATAATTTTCTTAGGTATATTTTTAAACTTATATGCTACATACAGGGTCAAACTAATTATCATTATGACGAACGTTGTAATGCATATAATTTGGAGAAAGTTATAGTGTTTTACATGGGATTCTATCATTTCTCTCGTTTGTAAGTGATTTATTGGTTCTAGACGTGTTACATTGTTGGTGATATAAATTGTTTGTGTAAAGTCTGCTAGATTATTAGAGATTAAGAATTCATCTATTTGCATGGTACAATTTTTAATTTTAATGATGTTGTTTCCTGAAATTAATATTTTATTGTTTGTACAGTCTTGGTTAACAGCTGTTTCAGGAATATTCCATGTTAATAGTATATTTGGTTCTATATAATTTATTTGGTAATTTTTATGTGTTTTAATATATTTGCATTGAGTTTGCTCTTGTTTGATGATTCCAATAATACATTTGTCGAATATTACCCTATCTTTATGGAATACTTGGTTATCAAATATGTAGAATTTATCGAATATTTGCTCGGTTAGAATATAATTATGTTCATCTGGGTACGGAACAATTTGGAATATTGGAACTTTAGTAACCTCGCTAGGAATATGGGAAATAATCAAAATTTCGTTCGTGTCTGTTTTAAGCCAAGTTGACGTTTTTATCTTTAGCATTTTTTCTGAATTTACATGTTTTAAATAGTCATGCTTTAGTAATTTTGGATTGAAAATTCCTAGTCTGGTTAATTGCATACCCAATTCTATGTCTTCTATATATTCTGTAAATTGCTCTAGGTTAAATATTAGTACCGCAATTTGTTGGTGTCGTTCTTTATCTACTTTGAGCTTATTAATTATATCTATACCACTATTGATTACATCTAGAATCGTGTTTAGGGCATGGGTTTTTACAGAGTCTTCTGACATGTTGTTTATTTTTTCTTCTAACTCTTCTCTGTCATCCTCATCTAATGTGCCGAATAAGTATTTGTATGCTTTTCCTACTACGTTTAAAAGACCTCTTTTACTTCGACTAATAATTCTTAACCCATTTATTTCTCGTTTTAATTTGTCGACTAAATATTGTATTTGTGGTACATTAGGATAGTTGTTTGCTTCATTTACTATATCTTCGAACATGAGCATTGTCTTTGTTATGTTTATGCTTAAATAATGGTATTCATAGCTGGTTGGAATTTCCATTGTTCCTGTTTGGAATATAAGGTATCCATTTTTCGCGTTTATTGGATTTACTTCTATATTGTTGCACTTGACCGTGATGATAAGTGATAGTATGCAACTAAGCATTATTAGAAGTATGTTGTGTACTTTGTGCTTCTTTGGTTGGTCTGGAATTATCATATTTGCTCTTATTAAACTTTTTCTGTTTCTTAAATTTTGCCACGATTTGTTTCTTCGAAATGTTTATCATCTACTTGTCCAATTCTTCCTGTCTTTTTAAATGGATTGGTTATTTTACTTTTTACAAGTGGGGCTTGTCTATATTTTATATCAACTTCAAAATCGTGTCTATTCTTATTGAGGTATTCTATCCTATCGATTTTGTTTTGTTGTACATTAAAATCTGGACTGCCTGCATATAGGAAAATGTCTGCTGGAAATCTTTTAGTACTATTATGTTTAGTTTTGTGATTGTATATGTATAGAATTGTTTCGAATTTTGTGCACCTATCTTCAATATTTTGTTCGCTACCAATGATTCTTAGCTTTTCGTTTACGGTCTTGTGGAATCTTTCTATATCAGATATACCATTTTTGCTAGTCGTTATAGAAATTTGTACACCTTCAGATCTTAACCAATTTTGTAAGGCTATACACATAAAAGCTAAGTCTTTGTCTGCTTTAATTTCTTTTTTCTTTTTCCCATATCATTGAATATTTTAGTAATGGCTCTTTTTGCTTCTAGCCAATCTCTACTTTTTACTTCAACTAGTGATGCAAATTTCGAATAGATATCAATGCAAGATAAGAAGATCTGGTTTCCTGTGAGATAAAAATCTATCACGTATTTTTCTCTTGTGTTAAATATTTCTGGTGTAGTCTCATATTTCAATTTCGTGTTTCGATGTTCTGTTTTTGCTAGATTACAAATTTCACATTCATTGATAATGTTTTGAATAAGCTTTTGACTATCAGGATACTAATATTCTTCTTTAAATAAATTGATTGTTTTTTCTATACCCGGATGTAAAAGTTCCTTATGTTTCTTTAAGATTAAATCTTGGAATTCTGCATACGTTAGTATATCAATTAACTTTGTGGTACATCTCAAGAGTTTTGTGAAATTGTTAGGGCTTATAATTTCGGTAAAAGCTCTCTGGAAGATCAGAAAATTTTCGTCATTAGGGAAATAAATTGCACTCTTTTTGGTACACACATATTCCTTAATGAGGTTTTTGGCGAGTTCAGGTGTCATTTCTTTATAGATTATTTTAATCTTTAATTTTTGAAAGAAATGTTGTACACTTGTTCTATCGTTATCGCCTTTTTCTATCTCTATTTGTCGAGAGAAGTAATTTATTTGTCTTTCTGTTATGGATATGTAATTTAGATTATCTTCAATGGCACTGTGTATAGTTGCGTCTGCGCTGTTTGCGACCTCGCCAACCATAACTTCTTCTATTTTCGTGCGGGAAAGAGCATCCGCGACATGGGTTTCTTTGCCTGGAAGATATTTGATTTTATAATCGAATTCATTAAGTTTTATTTTCCATCTTTGCAATTTCATGTTTGGTTCTTTAATGTTGTTGAGCCATACCAGTGGCTTGTGATCACTTAATATTTCAAATGGTCTGCCGAATAAGTATGACCTGAAATATTTTGTAGCCCAAACTATAGCTAACAATTCTTTTTCAATCGTAGCATAGTTGATTTCATGTTCGTTTAGCGTTCTACTGGCATAACAAACTGGCTTGTGATTTTGTGATAACACTGCACCAATAGCTACGTTGCTAGCATCAGTTGTCAAAGAAAAAGGTTTTGAAAAATCAGGATAGATTAATATCGGGTCTGAAGTTATCAAAACTTTTAATTTTTCAAATGATTCGATGTATTCTTTACATTTGGTGTCTATTATAGCACCTTTCTTTAATTTGAGGGTCATGGGTTTAAATATTTTGGCAAAGTTAGGAATAAACTTGCGATAGAATCCACATAATCCCAAAAATGATTTTATTTGTTTAGGTGTCTTGGGTAATGGAAAATTTGTAATTGCTTTAGTTTTATTTGGATTTGGTTTGATGCCATTTGTTGTGACGATGTGTCCTAGGAATTCAGTTTCTTTCTTCATGAATTCACATTTATCTAGTTGCAACTTTAAATTAGCGTCTCTCAGTTTTTCAAAGACTTTCTTTAGGGATAAAATGTGTTCTTCCAATGAAGTGGAATAAACAATAATATCGTCTAAATAGACTAAACAGTCTTTGTAGATTAAATCTTCCAGAAGATTATTCATGCATCTCTGAAAAGTAGCTGGAGCGTTTTTTAAACCAAAAGGTATACGAGTATATTCATAATGCCCATGCTTAGTTGAAAAAGCTGTTTTTGCAATAGAATTTTCATCCATTTGGATTTGGTGAAAACCCTTGGCTAGATCTATAGTGGTAAAGTATTGGCATCTACCTAGTTTGTCCAATATCTCATCCATTCGGGGAATGGGGAATTTGTCGTTAACAGTTATCTCATTTAGGTTCCTGTAATCGACTACCAACCTGAATTTTTGTTTCCCAGAGGCGTCTGCCTTCTTGGGGACCACCCAAATAGGAGAACAATAAGGGGACTTCGATTTGCGAACAATCCCTTGTTCTATCATTTCTTTAATTTGTTTGTTGTTAACTTCTTGGTCAACGCTTTGAGGGTACTTGTAGGGTTTACGGTATACTGGGTCTTCGTGTTGAGTCTGGATGACATGTTTAATAGTACTGGTGAAGGTCAAATTTTCGCCCTCTTTGTACTGAATGTCTCTATATTCGTATAGGACCTTCTTTAAACATTCAACTTCCTCTGCATTTAAGTGTTCGAGTCTATACTCGTTACATTCGCGTAACTCATTATTAATCGCGAAGTTGACTATATCGTTGTCAACGGACATGGGATCGAGATGTGTTACATCATTGTCCACTGTGTCTTTAACAACATTTGAAATGAGGCATTTGGGTAATGCGGTCTCTTTCTTCTGCTGTTGATGCTTTGGTTTAAGGCACTTAGGTGCGGTCTTAACCTTTTGCATTTTTGGTTTGGTTCTGTCCACTAGAGCGGAATCATTCTTTTCTTGTGGGTCAAGGCATTTGGATGTGGTCTCGCCCTTCTTTTCTTCATAGAGAAACTTAAATACTTTTGAGCCTAGTGTTACTGTTTCGTTAGCATAATCTATTTTAGCTTTTGTATCTTCTAAATGCTTTCGACCTAACAAGAAATCATAGTTATCAGAAAATTTGTGAATGTAGAATTTTTGAGCAGACGGACATACTGAAGTAGGTTTTATTATTATACTTTTCTTTAGTTTTATTGGTCCCTTAATAGTGTATACTATTAGGTTTTCTTCCTTTTCTTCTAAGTTCTCAAAATTTTCTCTTATGATGTTAATTGATGATCCTGTATCGATCATTCCCTTATAATTTTTATTATGATGAATTATTTTTACATAGGGACTTGTATGTCCTTCTCTATCATTTGAGTGTCCAAGCAGCTTGATGAAAATTTACATCCATCCTGCTTTGGTCACTCTGACTCTCGCGTTGTCTTTTTACTGGCCCTTGTCTGTTAATATTATTCGATGTCGAAGGTTGGAAGTTAAGGGTGTTATTAAGTGGGTTGTTCTGCTGAGCTTGTGTTAAGTCTCGTCTAAATGCATAATAATTCCCTCTTTGATTATTCGGTATGAAACGCGGTGAATATTGGTTTTGATTTGTCATAGGTTGAGTCGAATTTTGAGGTGGTTGTGTATTATGATTCTGATTCGTGCTGGGATAATAATTACTGTAGTTGTGATTTCTATTATTGTAATATTTTTGATTATTATTTTGATTATAGTTTCCCCTTTTCCTACGTTTATTAATTTCTGTTCTATTAGAACGGTGATTTTCTGGAATAGCATCATAAAGGCCTAATTCCATTGATGCTTGTTTTAATTTATAAATTGTATCAATATCTTTACGTGCCAAAGACATATAAATTCTATCCGGCAGTTTTCGATCTATTACTGATTTAACAGTTTTGTTTAACATTTCGGTATAATTCGATTTATCAACATGGTCACTTTCTAATTCTAACTTATCGAACATAATCCAGTATTGTGTTTCTAATTTTTCTATAAACTTACAGATACTTCCTGGGTATGAGATGTCTTCTAATTGTCTGATGAGAGTTACATAAGGTCTATGGTCTTTGAATGCCATTGCCAGTGCTTTCTTCATGTCCAGCCATGTGTTAGCTCTTTCCTGGGTTACGACTTCTAAGGCTGAATCCACTAATAACCGCTTCACTGCTCCATATATGACGTGTGCCTGTCTTGCTTCCTGCGTTGGGTATAAACTGAGCAATTGTTCCACTTGGTTGACGAATCCAGATAATTTGCCAGGTGCGCCATCGTAGTAGTTTAATTCTTTGATTTGGTTTAGCAGTTGGTTTAGGTGTGTTTCTGAGAGTTGTGGGACTGCCATGATGTCTTTTAGTTTTCTGGAGCTTATTTTGGTTTTAAGTTTTCTTGATTTTAAGTTTTCTTTAAACTTGGTTTTAAGTTTTCTTGATTTTAAGTTTTCTTTAAACTTGGTTTTAAGTTTTCTTGATTTTAAGTTTTCTTTAAACTTGGTTTTAAGTTTCGGAATTAAAAAATTTAAATTAATTTTTGTTTCCGACCGCACGGGATTTTATTTTGAATACTACTTTCACGTAGATTCTTTTGCGGATCTCTAAAATATTTTTGAATCACTATTTTAATTCGCTGATCTTGGATAGCTAGTCGTATAGCATATCCTTCAGTTGATCAGTACCGTACTAAAAGGACTCTTTTATTTTATTGAATCCTACCGACTGCGCCAATTAAATTCTTGCAATATTTATAAGTGAAAAAAATATAATTTTTATTTCACTAAATGATTACAAAACTTTTTATTTGAGAGGAACACCGACCTTTTACAATTAGGTCTCAAACTGAACTCTGATAATTATTCTGATTTGATTGACGTTCAAGCCTCGGTATCGAGCTTTTCTAATATGGATTTAAGACTTTAGGATTCTGATCGTGAAGAGAAAAAGCTTTGCGTTTCTCTTGGATTCAAGTGCATTTGCTCTTGGATACAAGTGCTCTTAGATTCTTATAATTTGTTTATTGAAATCGATACTTTTGTTTTTCGGGATTGCGGCTCCGAGCTTTGAATGTGGGAATGTGACGAAGGGGTGAGGCTTAAGCAAGGAATTGTTTAAATTAGGGGACGGATGTTTAGTCTACCAGTGGGTGACTTATCTAGAATTGGGGTTTTTTTTAACAATCTTATTCTTTCTGGTATCTGTTGGGTACATCCGGAGTAGTGTATGTTGTATTGGGGTGTATATGTTGTAAGTGTATTAGTATGTAGGCATATGCTTAAGTCTTAGGGACTTATGGATATGTCACTATATACATATACATTTCCATATACATACATATACATATACATATCCATATACATTACATATCGTACCGACATACATTGCGCAAATTATCTGCATTCCCTTTAACCAAAGTTTACCAAATTTAAATCGCCTGTGTCTCAAGTGCCGAGGCGGAAAAGGCGTATAACCAAAGTTTACTAAAGTTTAGATTGTTTCCCGTCGGCAAATCCAAACCACAAATAAAATTTATTCCAAGTGCCGACGCGGAAAAGGCGTTTTATTTTCCATCAATGTTTTTCGGTAAATTTCCAAATTAATTTCCGAACAATAAATAAATTTTAAATTAAATTAAACATTTTCAATATTTATTAAATTATTTTTTAATTTGAGTTTTCAAAAAAAAAAATAATTATCGATAAATAAATAATACGACCGCCACATACAAGTCGTTCACCCAACAAATATTTCATTTTCGTATTGCTTGGATATTAGTTTGTGGGTGTTTTAGAAGTATTTACAACGCGGAGAAAAGACTTCAATTCCAGTCATTCCATGTTCTCCGTTTCCAGTTGTAAATAAAAGAATAAAATTTTCTTCGTTCTAATAAACATTTTATATCACCGTGTTCCACATTATAAGGGTTTTAACCGTAAATAAGGTGGACCCAATTACCATAGATCACAGGTCATTTATACAATTCGCTGTTCACTCCGAGTCACCTGTCCGATTAGTCTAAACTACGGCGTTTCCACTTCGTAAGTTTTACACCACTTAAATTATTAAGTGCAGTCTGAGGAAGCTGTCTACTTTTTCAAAAGTTTGACAGGCTTCCCTTCCATTTCGCATTTCTTCGATTATGCCCATCGGGGACGATAAGAAGAAATTGTCCGCTGACAAGCCCAGGTCTATTTTTTCACCACAAGGGCCCAAGAGTCCAAGAATCCCAAGCATTTCGGTGAGAACGCCTGCGCAGATTTCCGACGACTGTCCTACCCCATCCAAAGCCACAGTACAGCGCACAGCTAAAAATATGGCTGCTTCCGATCTAGCGCTAGCCAAATTCATTTCGGTTTCTGACCGCTTAAGCGAATTTGAGGGTCGGATCAACACTCCGGAATCCGCAGCTCCAACCGTCACGATGCTTAGCGTCCGTCGCGACCAAGTCCGAAGCCTTGGGACAAGGTTGAAAAGGAATTCGACCTCTGCTCAGAGTGCCTTGTGTCAGCAGGCGAAGCGGCAGCAAGCAACATGCCTATTCTCAGGGCTAAATCCAGTTATTGCTATTCAGTCTATGAAAGGTGTGTTGCCCAGCTCGTTGATAAAATCGAGCAGGGCACGTCTCAGTCCATCCCAGACGCAAACGTTGCGCCCCAGGCCTACATTTCCTCTGGCTGTCGGTTGCCTCCATGCGATACAGAAGTTTTCGCAGGCGACTATCTTCGCTGGCCGACTTTCCGGGATCTTTTCACAGCCATTTATATCAATAATCCACGGCTGACTCCGGTTGAAAAGTTATTCCATTTAAATGCCAAAACAAGTGGTGACGCGCATGCCATAGTTTCGATTTCGCCTCTCACCAACGAGGGTTTCCGCTCTGCGTGGGAAAAACTAATAGAGCGTTTCGAAAATAAACGATTGTTGGTAAACAGTCAATTGAAAATACTGTTTAATGTGCAGTCGATACCACAGGAATCTGGGGCGGCCTTGAAGGTACTGCAAAGTACTGTTCAAGGTTGCTTGACTGCCTTAGAACTGTCAGGCATCAACACTGAGAACTGGGACTGCCTGCTGGTATATCTGTGTTCATCCAAGCTCCCGAAGATAACTCTCTCCTTATGGGAGCAGTCGCTACATAAGAAAGCCGACATCCCGACATGGGGAGAGCTGAACACCTTCCTCACAGAACGTCATCGAACCCTAGAGGCCATCGATGATGTGAGACCGTCCGTACCGAGTCAGTCGCATTCTAAAGCGATAAACTCAAGTGGGCCTTCTAGAAAATTAAATTCCTACGAGGCGAAAGTGGCTCCAAAATTGAAAAGTTGCGACTTGTGCAACAAGGAGAACCATCCTGTCCGTGTATGTCCGCGGTTTCTCCAAATGTCGGTTGACGACCGGTCAGCCTACATTAAACGGAAGCAGTTATGCTTAAACTGCTTCGCAACGGGACATCAGCTTCGTGAGTGCAAAAGCACTCACAATTGTTTTACTTGCCGTGGCCGGCATCACACGTTGTTGCACCGAAACAACCTCTGTTCCAGCAATTCAAGCCCTTCAAATCCTGCAAGGCCAATTTCCGCTAATCAGGCCAATTTCGTTCCAAATGAGCAAGCCGGTGTTCAAAATTATTTCGCCACGGGCTCAAGAGCTATCCTTCTTGGCACTGCCATAATCAATATCTCCCATCTTGGCACTAACTTTAAGGCACGCGCCCTGATCGACTCCGGATCAGAAGCGACATTCATAACCGAGCGACTGTTCAATCTAATTAGATTGCCATTCCAGGTGGTTCAAGCCCAAGTCTCGGGCTTAAACCAAACAGTAGCTGCTCAGTCCAAGAAGCTCTGCAGTTTCACCATCCCATCTCCGACTAGGCCCGCGTTGCAGTTGGAGACGACGGCCTATGTCCTCCCTCAACTAGCCGGAAATCTGCCTTCCTACCCAATTCCGCAAAATTTCCTTCGGGATCTTCCCGATTTTCCACTGGCGGATCCAAAATTCTATGAGAGCGCACAAATATATGTACTTATCGGAGCCGACATCCTGCCTTCGGTGCTTCTGAGTGGAGCAAAAACCAACATCTGTGGCTCTCTCTTGGGGCAAGAGACCATTTTCGGCTGGGTACTAACTGGGCCAGTGTCAGCCTCAACCCAAAGCAGAATTTCCTCTTTTTCGACACAGATCTCCCACGCGTACGATAATTCACTGGACAAACTCATCACAAAATTTTGGGAGGTGGAGGATATACCAACAAAGTTGGTAAAAGAATCCGATTCCATGTGCGAGAAGAATTTCCTTCAAACGACCACGAGAAACGAGTGCGGCAAATATTTCGTTACTCTGCCAGAGTTGGCTATCGAAACGTCCTTTACAAAACGCCAAGTCCTGTCCCAAATTGCCAAATTGTTCGACCCTGCCGGCTGGTTAGCACCCTTTATCGTTCGAGCCAAAATTTTCATGCAGGAGATTTGGCTGCAGGAACTTGGGTGGGACGAAAACATTCCAAATGAGCTTTTTCAGCGATGGCTGAATTTTCTTCAAAGTTATTCAGTGTGCAGTGCAGATACGCATTCCACGCTGGCTATCGTTTCGTCCAGATTTCAAGGTCGAGCATCATGGCTTTTGCGATGCGTCGCAAAAGGCTTACGGGGCGGCCATATATGTCCGCGTAGAAGTGGGCAGCACCATTATGGTGCAACTCCTGACCGCGAAAACCCGGGTAGCACCAGTCAAAACGGTTTCGCTCCCAAGATTGGAGCTGTGCGGAGCGTTATTGCTTTCCGAAATGGCTGCAGCCATCATTCCGCAGATGCCTACGACTAACTCCGAACTTTACTGTTGGACGGACTCCACGATAGTGCTTGCATGGTTAAGCAAGCCAGCATGCCAGTGGACCACATTTGTAGCCAATAGGGTGACGAAGATCGCCCAGGACTGATCTGGGCATGCGGCCGTGTGGCGGCTTCCGAAAGCCTTCAATACAATGAACGCCATCCAGTGATTCTTCCGTATAACTGCCTGCTTTCTCGCCTCCTTGCGAATTTCACGCATCGCATAACTCTCCATGGTGGTAACCAGTTAATGGTGCGCCTCATCCGGTCGAAATAATGGATTCCGAGAATCAAGAACCTGATGAAAGCAGTGGTAAATTCGTGCAAAGCGGTTGCAAAGCCAACTGATGGGTGTCCTGCCCAAAGAAAGAGCATCGTTCTCCCGACCATTCACGTATACTGGCATGGATTACGCCGGTCCGTTCGGTATAAAGAACTATACGGGAAGAGCATGTCTTATTACAAAGGGGTATGTGTTAGTTTTTGTTTGTTTCTCCACCAAGGCCATCCACTTAGAGCCTACATCTGACTTAACGACCGAGAAGTTTCTTGCCGCTTTCTCTCGTTTTGTATCCAGAAGAGGGTGTCCACGTCAAGTCCAGTCAGACAATGGCAAAACCTTTGTTGGCGCTGCCATCCTGCTTTCCCGCGATTTCCTTCAAGCCGTAAAAGAGTCGGTGACGAATGCCTATATTCATCAAGAGATGCAATGGCAATTTATTCCTCCGGGAGCACCCCATATGGGAGGCCTTTGGGAAGCAGGCGTAAAAAGCTTCAAGACGCTATGTTACAAATGCACGGCCACACGAAAATACACGTTCGAAGAGCTCTCCACGCTCTTGGCAAAAATAGAAGCGTGCCTTAACTCCAGGCCGCTCTCTCCTATGTCTGAAGATCCGACAGACTTGCTGGCTCTGACGCCAGGGCATTTCCTTGTCGGGGACCCCTTATGTCCACGGTGGAACCCGAAGTAAAGGGGGAAACGAAATCCATTCTTAATCGGTGGCAGCATTTGAAGGCTCTCCATCAGCAGTTCCGTGTGCGATGGAAAGAAGAGTACCTCAAAGAACTCCACAAGCGTTCTAAATGGCAGGCCCCGTCCAAAAATCTACGCATCGATGACATGGTCGTCATCAAGGACGACAACTTGCCCTCTAATGAGTGGCGGCTCGGCAGAATTGAGTCTGTTTTCCCAGGAGCTGACGGCAACGTCCGTGTAGTAAACATCCGTACTGCACGTGGAGTTATTAAACGTCCAGTGGCAAAAGTGGTGCTTTTGCCGACGGAGTCTTCCGAATCTCCACAATAATAGGCGCTCCTCTCGTCCTTAGTTGTAGTTCACTATCACTAATCATCCGTTATTTTTCATTTCGTTTTCGATCTCCTTTCGACATTCGACTACGCGCAGCATGGCTCCTCGTCAACAAAACGCACGCAGTGCTCGTGCCGTGGAGAGCAGACGTACCCGAGGTATTCAATCCTTATGATGCCGATTCTGCCGCGGTATCCATCCTCTTCGGAAGTGCGCGAGGTTCCTAAAGCTTAGCGCTGAAAAGCGTTTGCGAGCAGTCCTCATTAACAAATACTGCGCCAATTGCCTCGCTCACGAGCATTCCACGGGAGACTGCCGAAGCGGTGATCGTTGCAAGAAGTGCGACCGATCCCACCACACGCTGCTCCACATGCACGAGCAGGTTAGCTCGTTGTCGCGGTCGCGAGCGCGCTCGGGTCGCCAACCGGTGCCAACCCGGCAAGCACTTCGGCCTCGTCCCAACGTTCCCGCCGGCACAATCCGCCAACTCAGCGTAGGAGTTCACCGCCACGACGACCGGAATCGACGACGCCAGGCCCATCGCTCTCGTCGCTGCTGCAACGCCACAGCGTGAACATCCTTCCCACAGCGCTGGTCAAGTTGGAGACCGGGACGAAGACCTTCGAGACCGCAGCACTCATCGATCCGTGCAGCCCCATGAGCTGCATCGACGCTTCGTTGGCGTCAGCCTTTAAGCTTTCGATGACCAATGTTGGCGACGAGAAGGTCTGCACGACGACGATTCGCTCCAGGATCGACGCGAACACGAAGCTCGAGGTCGTGCTCAAGATCGAGCCCAGGGTGCGGATCCGTACACCTGTCCGGGCATTGAGCGACACCGTAGTGTCCAAGTACAGGGACATCATGCTGGCGGATGACGGGTTCCATCGGCCTGCTACCGTATCCATGGTCTTAGGAGCAGACATTTATCCTAAGGTTATCCAATCCGGATTCCTGACCTTCGACGAGGGAATGCCGGTCGCTCAAAAGACCGTGTTTGGGTGGATCGTGTCCGGTGCCTGCAGCTTGCCGTAGGATGGCTATGTTGCAACCCCAGTGATTGCAAGGGGGGGGGCGGAATGTTCGAGTTACGGGGTTTGGACTGTCACCCGCTCTCCGCTCCCTCTTACGTTCTCCACTCCCTCTTACGCTCTCCCGCTCTTCACCACAGAGTCTCCGAGGAGTCTCCGCTGCGCTTGGGAGAACCCAACGCATTAGAATAAGCTTTAGTGTAAAACTAACCACGATCAATAAAACATACGCCCGGTCGCGCCCGCGCTAATTCTACAAGTCTTCGAGTGTTTTTTTCGAGTGGTCTTTTTTTCAGCAAACTAGGAATTTTCCAGGACCAGCACCCCCCATCACCCCAACAGTCAGTAAGATTTAATTCTTCCTTTATACAACGAACTAATTCTGTTAATGTTGAATGTGCCCTTTCTACTTGTCCGTTCGAGGTTCTGTGTCTGGGGTCTGCGAATTGTAGAGTTAAACCACATCTTTGTGAAAAGGACTTAAATTGGATAGAGTTAAAGCTCGGTTCATTATCAGTCATAATTACTTTGGCGTGGAGAAATTGTTAAAGTAATTCCATTACTTTATTCTCGATGTTTAGTTTGTTTTGTATTTCTTTTACAACCAGGAATTTTGAATACGCGTCAATACAAGTTAAGAAAATAAGACTTTGCGCGTAATAGATGTCGATGTGTAAATTCTCTCCTTCTTTAGTTGGAATAGGAGCTTCCCCAATAGGAATTTTAATAGGATGCCTGTTGTACTTATTTTCGTTACAAATTGTACAATTTTTTATGTATTCTTTTAATTTGATAAATAAATTTGGCCAATAATATAATCTATTGATTTGTTTGTAATTTTCATCTAAACCTCTATGAGCTGGACTATGTGTCTCTTCTATTATAATAGCTTTATCTTCATTATTTTCCACGTCTTGTATAAATATTTTAGTATAAAGAAATTTGTTGGTAAAGTTATTTGTTAATGGTAATTGAATATGATAAAGATCTTCTAAAGTGCAATGAATTCCTACCGTTATGTTTGGTTTTAGATACTCCCTTAGTATTTCTATTAAGTTTTCTGGCGTGTCATATTCAATTATATGTCGTGTCTTATCAAAAACGTTCAATGACTCATGTATTGTATACCTCCCCTTTGTTAATAACAGTTGTTGTTGAAACTGATTTTACGGTTTTCGGGTCTCTTGTATTACATTTTCAAAACTACTTTCGGCAGAATGCTGTGTATTTTGATCTGAGCTTGATTGTTCTAAATCGCTGTTAGTATTTATTTTTATTCGAGATAATGCGTCAGCTACGACATTAGTTGTTCCGGGTTTATATATAATTTTCGGGGTGAAACTTTCTATGAAAGAGTACCATCTTTTCATTTCTACGTTCGGGTTTTTATCTGAGATTTTGAAAGATAAAGATTGGTTGTCTGTTAGTATTTCGGTACCAACTACACCATATAAGTAATTCCTGAGATTTTTAAGAGCCCAAACTAATGCCAACAATTCTTTTTTATTTGTGGCATAAAGTTGTTCGGTTTTATTTAAAGTTTTGGAAAGTAATTTGTTGAATATAGGCAATGCCCACATGTGTGTTGAATATAGGCAATTTCCACATGTGCATATGTAATTCTGTATGAGAACATACATACATACACATGAACTGTATGTATGTATATATATTAGTAAATAAGCAGCCGCATGAAGCTGGCATTTTTATGTGTATCAGTTTCAGTTTCAAATAAAACTTCTTCGTGTTCGGACGCTGGGCTCAAGACTTTTTATTTCGCGTTTACTCATTCGGCCTTTGCTCTCAATGCGCTGAGTTTGGGTGAAGATTACGATCTTCCCAATATGGTTGTCAGTGTTCCACACTTGGAGCACCTTTTCAACAAACAACAGGTTATGGGCCCAGCGCCCTAGGAGCTGCCTAAAGGAGAAACGTGTAGTGAAACTCAAGATTGCCGGAATGAGTAACCTGTATCAGATCGATAAGCTGGAGGATGGATCCTATGAAACGTGGAGCATCCAGATGCGTTCAGTGTTGGTGCACGCATGTTTGTGGAAGGTGGTTTCAGGAGAGTCCGTGAAACCTGAGGTTGATACTGGAGGTGCTTGGCAATCCCAAGATGAAAAAGCATTGGCCACGATCATCTTGAGTGTGAAGTCTTCGCAACTTGGTTATGTAAAAGGGTGTCTCACTGCGGCTGAGGCATGGAAAGTTTTACAGGATGTCCACCAGCCGAAAGGGCCGTTACGAACGGTCATGCTGTATAAGAAGTTGCTGAGCAAACGTTTGTTGGAAGGGCAGAGTATATCGTCACATATTAAAGAATTTAAGGAAATCTTTGATGCCCTTGATGCGGTGGAAATTGGTATCACCGAGAAATTGCGCAGTGTTGTTTTGCTGTCGAGCCTTCCAGAGAGTTTCGAGAATTTCGTTGTCGCCATTGAGACGCGCGACGAGCTGCCGCTTTTCGATGCTCTATAAAGCTGATCGAGGAAGACACGAGAAGGGGAGGAGCGGAGCAGCAGAGAGAAAAACAAACGGAGAGCGCAAAGGCATTTACTGCAGTACATAAGCCACAGGCGCCGGCGAGAGAAGCTCGGCCAAGCGCAAAGAAGAGGAAAGACGTAGTTTGTTATAACTGTGGAGAGCGTGGGCATTTTAAAGCGAACTGTCGTCGCGAGAAAGTAAACAAAGAGAGCGCGACACAAAAACAATGCTCCTTGTTAAATGCGCTACCAGTCACATGTGCTGTGACAGAAGTGTTTTTACTGAGTATGAAGAGCACACTGAAAAAATTAGTCTTGCTGGAAATGGATTCCTACTAGCAAAGGGCATAGGAACAGTGAAGCTGAAGACTGATTTATGTACTCTGGTATTGAATAACGTACTCTTCGTCCCAGATTTGAACGGCAACTTTATGTCAGTCAGCCGTGCAGCTCAGTATAAATGTTTTGTCAATTTTGGACCACATTACGCTGACGTCATTCAGGAAGGCGAGCGAATACTGCGTGTAATGAGAGCTGGTAATTTGTATATGTTTCAAGGGAAACATAACAGTTGTTTTGCGGCCGTTGATGCTGATGGTTCACTATGGCATAAAAGGTATGGCCATTTGAATACAAGCAGCCTACAGGAGATGGTGAGGAAGAAGATGGTGTATGGTGTTGAAAAGGTCGTTTTCAAACCAGACGCAGTATGCAAGACGTGCTTGCTGGCAAAAATCCATGTGCAACCATTTCCGAAGATAACGAGGAGCAGAGCTGAAGAGCTGTTGGATATGATCCATTCAGACCTGTGCGGGCTATTTAGCACACCGTCACTTGCTGGATCAAAGTACTTTCTCACTTTCATAGACGACAAGTCCAGGCGGATTTTTGTATATTTCTTGCGGAAGAAGGACGAAGTCTTCACTAAGTTTGTCGAGTTTAAGAAACTGGTCGAGCGACAAACAGGTAGAAAGATAAAATGTATCCGGAGCGATAATGGTGGTGAGTTCGTCAATAATGTTTTTGATGACTATTTAAAGGCACATGGGATCGCTAGACAGCTGACTATTCCACACACTCCCCAACAAAATGGAGTTGCAGAACGAGCCAACCGCACGCTAGTAGAAATGGCTAGGTGCATGTTGCTGCAATCGGAGTTGGGTGAGGCTCTATGGGCTGAGGCGATAAACACTGCGGTGTATCTGAGGAACCGATCAACGAGCAGAGCATTACAAAGCAAAACCCCTATGGAAGAGTGGACCGGAAAAATACCAGCAGTGAGCCACTTGAGGGTTTTTGGTGCCATAGTAGTGGCATTGGACAAAGGAGTCCATAAAGGCAAATTCGAATCCAAAGGAAAGGAATATCGTATGATTGGATATTCAATAGCGGCTAAGGGGTACCGTCTGTTTGACAAAGAGAAGCGGTGTGTGATCGAGAAGCGAGATGTCCTTTTTGATGAGTCTGGTAGTTTGGTAAATCATGGAAATACCATTGAGTTCCAGTTTCCCGCAACTGATGACCCGGAGCAGCAGAGTGATTCGAATGCACGGGAAGGTGACGATACAGAACCCGTGGGCAGCAGCGACGACTATGAGAGTGCAGCTGAGGCAGAAGAAGCTGAAGTACATGTGGGGCCTGGACGGCCAAAGATTGTTCGGACGGGCAGACCAGGGCGCCCGAAGAAGCAATACAATGTACTTGGCGTGTTGATGGCTAGCGACGTCGAAATTCCCAAGTCCTATGAGGAGGCCATCAATTCGCAGTATTCTGCAAAGTGGGAAGAGGCAATGGGCCTGGAGTACAAGGCGCTACTTGCAAATGAGACATGGAAGCTGGCTGACTTACCAAGAAATCGCCGGTGTGTGGCTTGCAAGTGGGTGTATTCCCTGAAACGAGACGTCTCTGGTAGAATTGAGCGCTTCAAGGCACGACTAGTAGCAAAGGGGTGTTCGCAGAAGTTCGGAGTGGACTACTTCGAGACTTTTTCACCCGTGTGCAGGCTCGAGAGTGTGAGGCTCATTTTGGCATTGGCAGCAGAGATGCAATTGTACTTGCATCACATGGACGTATGCACGGCGTACTTAAATAGCGAGCTAAAGGATACTGTGTACATGAAGCAGCCCCAAGGGTTCACAGATGCTGCTAATCCCGACCAGGTGTTATTGCTGAGGAAGGCAATATACGGCTTGAAGCAGTCAGGCAGAGAGTGGAACTCCAAGCTCGACGGTGTTCTAAAAGACTTGATATTTAAGGCCTGTAATCATGAACCATGTCTTTATCAGCAAAGTGGTCAAGGTAATCTGATGCTCATCTTAGTATATGTTGATGATTTAATTCTAGCGTGCCAGTCAAGAGAAGATATGGAGGATCTGAAAGCCAAGATTTCAGAGTCTTTCGAGTGCACGGACAAGGGTCCACTGCATTTGTTCTTAGGCATGGAGGTGCAACGAGATGGCGACCTTGGAGAAATCACTTTGGGCCATTCGCAATATATCAAGGAACTATTGCGGGCATATGGCAGCGAGAACTGTAGACCAGCGACGACACCTTTGGATGCAGGGCATCAAGTTTTGTGCGCGGGTGAGCAGTGCCAGAAGGTCGACGCAGCTATAGCTTTACGAAGGCTAATAGTGGAGATCTTCGCCGGCTAATAGCGAAGAACCCGGTTCATCACTCTAGGACGAAGCACATCGACATTCGATATCATTTCATTAGAGAAGTCATGAAAGAGGGTCACGTTGTGTTAGAGTACACTTCTACGAATGAGATGATAGCAGACATTATGACAAAGAATCTTTCAAAGGGAAAGCATAATGGGTTTATGAAAATGTTAAATTTGTTTTAATTTTTGTAAACATGTTGGCATTGAGGAAGGCTGTTGAATATAGGCAATGCCCACATGTGTGTTGAATATAGGCAATTTCCACATGTGCATATGTAATTCTGTATGAGAACATACATACATACACATGAACTGTATGTATGTATATATATTAGTAAATAAGCAGCCGCATGAAACTGGCATTTTTATGTGTATCAGTTTCAGTTTCAAATAAAACTTCTTCGTGTTCGGACGCTCGGCTCAAGACTTTTTATTTCTCGTTTACTCATTCGGCCTTTGCTCTCAATGCGCTGAGTTTGGGTGAAGATTAGGATCTTCCCAATATGGTTGTCAGTGTTCCACACTTGGAGCACCTTTTCAACAAACAACATAATTGGTTTATTATCCTGTGATAAAACTGCTCCGATAGCTACATCTGATGCGTCTGTCGTTAAAGTGAATTTTTTGTTATAACCTGGTTGAACTAATTCCACTTGTGCTATTAAATTATCTTTAAGTTCGTTAAAAGCTTTAACAGCTGGGTCTTCTAACTGTATTGTAATTTTTGTATACATTCTCCTAGAAATTTTTCCATTATCTCCTCCTAAGTATTTGGTTAGAGGTTTGGCAATTTTTGCACAATTTCGGACAAATTTACGGTAATAGCCGGTGAGGCCTAGAAAACTTCGAAGCTTTCTAATATTTTGTGGAATCGGATACTTCATAATTGAGGAAATTTTCTCAGGATCTGTTTTAATTACATTGTGAGAAACAATATAACCAAGAAATGCTGTCTCTAATTTAAATAATTTAGATTTTTCTAGAGAGATTTTCATATGTCCTTTTTGTAAAATATTTATTATTTGAATTAAGTCAGTGTAATGTTGTTCAATTGTATTTGAAAATATTATTATATCATCCATATAAACATGACAAGTTTTTCCGACTTGTTCTCTCAATATGTCATCCATTGCTCTTTGAAATATTCTAGGGGCGTTTGTTAACCCAAATGGCATACGTAAGAATTCGAATTTTCCGTTATTTATAGAGAAAGCGGTTGTTTCAATATCTGAATTTTTCATTAAAATTTGGTGGAATCCTGATTCCAGATCAATTGTTGAGAAATATTTTGATTTCCCTAAGTTAGATAATATTACAGACGGATCTTGCATCGGATATCTGTCAGGTATTGTGCTTTCGTTTAATTTTTTATAGTCAATAACTAGTCGATGTTTTGGGGACCCATCTTCGTTTTGACCTTTTTTGGACACTACTAAGACTGGTGAATTGTAAGGGCTTCTACTTGGTCTTATAATTTGTTCTTTTAGCATTCTATCGATTTCATTATTAACGAAATCTGAGACCGACATAGCATAAGGATATTGTTTGCTATAAATTGCCCTGTCATTGTCAGAATTTATTTCTCCTCGAATATCGGTACGAAAAGGAATTTGTATATTTTTTTTAGAATGCTCCTTTTCAATTTTATTCATTACTTTATAATCAAAATCTTTTATTTGATTTGAAGTTATATTTAGGTTATGAATTTTTTCTTTGTCGGAAAACTCAACGACGGCGTGCTCAGGATTTGTGGATCCTAAACTATTCGATTTAAAAATGACGGAATTAACATCGTCGGCTTGTTCAAGATTTTTCGATCCCAAACATATATATTGTTTAATAGCGGATAAATCTACGCTGGCATGCTCATGATTTTCAGATCCCGAACTATATAAACTGCTCCAGCAATAACCGTTTCGGTTTTAAATACCTTTTGCTCATCAAAGTATTTTTTAATAATATAAAATATTGTTCACTTTCAATTTTATATAGACTCATTACGGTTTCTGCCGCTTCTCTCCAGCCTACATATTGTGTTATTTCACCTGTCAACTTAGGTAAGGATTTAATTACCTCTAATGTAGTTTCGCATTTTCTGGTTCGGTCAATTGTTTGGATCTTATAGTCTTCCACTTTATTTCTGTTAGCGGTTAACTGCCCTTCTATCCCTTCAATTTTTCTGTTCACTTCACTAACTGTACATTTATTAATCTATTTATTAATTCCATTGTCAGATTACTGGCGCTGGATATCCCGCCCGCAGAAAGGGTTGGTACTAAACCTGCGGTTGCCATTGTTAAATTTAAATTTTCAAAACTATTTATCAAACCTTCCAGATTGTTTTGAAATTTAAATTGTAATGTTTAATTTTAAAGCTTATGGTACTCTCTATATCTTGATCCTAATTTTTTAGATTTTATTTAAAGACTTAGTGTTATTTTTTATCTGCTCACGATACTTTCCGTGGGAGTTCTTTCTTCAGTGTATTTGTCCTTATCTTCTTCCTTCAATAGGTTTGTCTTAATTATTTTGGAGTCTTCCTTCAATTGGGTCGTCTTGATTATTATTTATTGGGGCCTTCCTTTAATTTTATATCTAGCTATGGCGGGGGGTTGCCCTCAGCTCTTCCTTCCTTCTTGGTGTTTATTTTTTTTACCTTTTTTTTTAAATTTGTTTGGTTTTAATTGGGTTTGTAGTTGAGTTCTGATTTTTTATTATTGTGTTCTCGTAATTAGTGTTAAGTATTCAGTCCACCTTTTATATTAAATTCTTAATTGGATTATTGCATTTATTGATTTCCAATTAGTTTATTCACGATCACTGTCACAGTAGTTAAGTGTCGTTGGATTGTTATGGATGTTTTAATTTTTCCACTAAAAATATGGGTTGTTGGCGGCGCGAGTTCCGTTTTGTATTTAACTTATTTTCGTTTATATTTATTTAGAACTTTTAAGAACACCGCCCCACGTTAGTCGCCAAATATGCGGTATAAATTATTTAAAAAAATGATTTTTTATTTTTTTTATATTTTTATTGCTATTAAACTTTTCAACTTGTCACTTTATTACAAGACACTTATTCTTATCTATCGATACATTTGTAAACCGTTCTTTAAATCCTCCCGAATCAGACTGATCTTCAAATTCTGAGTCCTAATCCAATCAACCTCGGCAAGAAGCTTTTCTTTTAAAGTTTCTGAACTTTTGATAAAAGCTTTATGCTGAAATTATTATTCCACTGCATTGTGAAATTCAATTATGATGATCGATGGAGTGTTTGATCGAAGCGCAATAAGTTGGCCGTGGTTTGGTCTCCAAGCGGATGCTGTGTTTACGTTAAGTTTGAGGTGTTTATTTTAGCGGGTAGCTAAGCGCTGGCAAAGGCAATGACAAAAATTAATTAAGTTTGGGTTGCTTAATGACAAAAACAAAGACAAAGGAAATGCCGACGAGATTGAGAATTGAAATTTGTTTATAAACTGTGGACGTATTCATACGTCTCTTTTCAGAGACGTATGAATAATCTTTTGAAAGATTAGATCTACAAAGATTGCTTAGTCTATTTGGGCGATATTGTTGTTTACTCCACTTCATTGGAGGAACATATTTTATCTCTAAAGAAAATCCTTCAGAAACTGAGAGACTTGAAGTTGCAGCTAGACAAATGTGAGTTCATGAAAAAGAAACTGAACTTCTAGGACATATTGCCACAACAAATGTCATTTAGCCAAACCCAAAAAAAAACTAATGCAATCACCAATTTTCCGTTACCTAAGACACCTAAAAAGCTTAAATCACTTTTGGGATTATGTGGGTTCTATCGCAAGTTCATTCCTAGTCAATAGCTAATTCAAAATATTATCAATAAATGTGAAATCTGTAATCTGGCAAAATCAGAACATCGAGACACAAAATTGACAAATGAAACAACTCCAGAAATATTTAAAACAAGGGCTTTTTATCTCACGGGAAACCAGATCTTCCTATCTTGTATTGATATTTTTGTTTAAAATTTGCCTCATTAGTTGTAGTAAAAAGTAGAGATGGGCTAGAAGTGAAAAGATCCATACTAAAATATTCAATGATATAGGAAAGCCACAGGAAATTAAAGCAGACATAGATTCAGCTTTTATGTACAAAAAAAATCGCGGCAGGAAAATTTTGAGTATGAACATAACAAAGACAATGCTTATGTTCGAAAATCTAGTAACTGAAGCTAACGACTATCCCAATGTACCACAGATTCAATATTTAGTCGATATACTTAATCGGGAGATAAATGGATTAAGAATTATTCAGCGAAGCAAAAGAGGTCTTTTACCTAAGACACCTAAAAAGCTTAAATCACGTTTGGGATTATGTGGGTTCTATCGCAAGTTCATTCCTAGTCAATAGCTAATTCAAAATATTATCAATAAATGTGAAATCTGTAATCTGGCAAAATCAGAACATCGAGACACAAAATTGACAAATGAAACAACTCCAGAAATATTTAAAAAAAGGGCTTTTTATCTCACGGGAAACCAGATCTTCCTATCTTGTATTGATATTTTTGTTTAAAATTTGCCTCATTAGTTGTAGTAAAAAGTAGAGATGGGCTATAAGTGAAAAGAGCCATACTAAAATATTCAATGATATAGGAAAGACACAGGAAATAAAAGCAGACATAGATTCAGCTTTTATGTACAAAAAAATCGCGGCAGGAAAATTTTGAGTATGAACATAACAAAGACAATGCTTATGTTCGAAAATCTAGTAACTGAAACTAACGACTATCCCAATGTACCGCAGATTCAATATTTAGTCGATATACTTAATCGGGAGATAAATGGATTAAAAATTATTCAGCGAAGCAAAAGAGGTCTTTTGAACGTAGTAAGGAAGGCATATAAATACTTATTTGGTACATTATATGAAGACTACAGGAATGAGCTACAGGAAAAATGTATGAAATGTCAGAAGACTCCGTGAAAACCCATGATCTTAACATAATTATCGACGTAATCAATAGCGGAATAGACATAATTAATAGGCTCTAGGTGGAAAAAGAACAGAACCAACAAATTGCGATACTGATATTCAACCTACAATGAAAATATTCAACCAGGAAACAATAATACGATAATACGATTGGGGGAATGACATATCCAAAAGACTTAAGCACATGCCTACACACTAATACACATACAACATGTACACCCAAACACACCCTTCACTACCCTACCCAACAGGTACCAGATAAGAATAAGGTTGTCATATGATCTTTAAGACAAGGTTGAGTGGAATAAACCGAATCTCCACATAAGTCATCCACTGATAGACTAAACATCCGTTGCATAATTTAAACATTCCTTGCTTAAGCCTTCACCCCATCGTCGTTCTCCCGTTCAAAGCTCGGACTCGCAATCGCGAAGCTCTATCAAAAGCTCTATCTTTATTTGATAAGAACCCTGAAATCTAAAGTCCATATTAGAAAAGCTCGAAAACTAGGCTTGATCGTCAATCAAATCAGAGTAATAATAAGAGTTCAGTTTGAGACCTAATTATAATCGGTCGGTGTTCTTCTCAATAATAAATATTGTAACCATTGAGTAAAACAAAATTATTATTTTTTACATATGAGTATTGCAATTGTTTAATGGCGCAGTCGGTGGGATCTGTTAAACAAAGAGTCCTTTTAGTACGGTACTGATCCATTGAAGGATACGTTATATAACTAGCTATCCAGGATCGGTGAATTAAAACAATGATTCTAAAAATATTTTGTGATCCGCAAAAGAATCTACGTGGAAGTAGTATTCAAGAAAAATCCCGTGTGGTCAGTAACATAGGCAAAACAATTTAAAAGAAAATCCCGTGTGGTCGGAAAGAAAATTAATTAAAATTTTTAATTCCGTAATTTAAAATTTGGTTTAATTTAGTATAAACTCCGTATATCCAGAAACTTATATAAATGCACCATGGCGGTTCCACAACTTTCGGAAAGCCACCTAAATCAAATATTGAATCAGATATTTTCCATTCCTCGAATGGATGAGATATTGGATAAATTGGGTAGATGCCAATATTTTACAACGAAAACCTAGCTAGGTTTTCACCAAATTCAGATGGATGAAAATTCTATTGCAAAAACTGCTTTTTCTACTAAGCGTGGGCGTTATGAATATACACGTACGTCTTTTGGCCTAAAAATTGCTGCAGCTACTTTTCAGAGACGTATGAATAATCTTTTGAAAGATTAGATCTACAAAGATAGCTTAGTCTATTTGGACGATAATGTTGTTTACTCCACTTCATTGGAGGAACATATTTTATCTCTGAAGAAAGTCTTTGAGAAACTGAGAGACTTAAAGTTGCAGCTAGACAAA
This sequence comes from Drosophila melanogaster, assembly GCF_000001215.4. NCBI lineage: Eukaryota > Metazoa > Arthropoda > Insecta > Diptera > Drosophilidae > Drosophila > Drosophila melanogaster. Next base: position 2,696,243 of record NC_024512.1, on the reverse strand, counting down.
TGTGAATTCATGAAAAAGAAACTGAATTCCTAGGACATTTTGTCACAACAAATGTCATTAAACCAAACACAAAAAAAAACTAATGCAATCACAAATTTTCCGTTACCTAAGACACCTAAAAAGCTTAAATCAGTTTTGGGATTATGTGGGTTCTATCGCAAGTTTATTCCTAGTCAAAAGCTAATTCAAAATATTATCAATGAATGTGAAATCTGTAATCTGGCAAAATCAGAACATCGAGACACAAAATTGACAAATGAAACAACTCCAGAAATATTTAAAACAAGGGCTTTTTATCTCACGGGAAACCAGATCTTCCTATCTTGTATTGATATTTTTGTTTAAAATTTGCCTCATTAGTTGTAGTAAAAAGTAGAGATGGGCTAGAAGTGAAAAGAGCCATACTAAAATATTCAGTGATATAGGAAAGCCACAGGAAATTAAAGCAGACATAGATTCAGCTTTTATGTACATAGCTGGTTAAGATCCGAAGGCGTAAAAATTTCTGTTACAACCAGCAAAAATTATGTATCTGATATAGAAAGATTTCAGAAGACCGTAAATGAAAAGCTGAGAATCATCGGTAGTGAACAAAATATTGAACATAGGTGTACAAGATTTAAAAAGACAGGAAGGATTGAACACATTTGAGGAAAAAAACCGCGGTAGGAAAATTTTGAGTATGAACATAACAAAGACAATGCTTATGTTCGAAAATCTAGTAACTGAAGCTAACGACTATCCCAATGTACCACAGATTCAATATTTAGTCGATATACTTAATCGGGAGATAAATGGATTAAGAATTATACAGCGAAGCAAAAGAGGTCTTTTGAACGTAGTAAGGAAGGCATATAAATACTTATTTGGTACATTATATGAATACTACAGGAATGAGCTACAGGAAAAAATGTATGACATGTCAGAAGACTCCGTGAAAACCCATGATCTTAACATAATTATCGACGTAATCAACAGCGGAATAGACATAATTAATAGGCTCAAGGTGGAAAAAGAACAGAACCAACAAATTGCGATACTGATATTCAACCTACGATGAAAATATTCAACCAGGAAAAAATAATACGATAATACGATTGGGGGAGTGACATATCCAAAAGACTTAAGCACATGCCTACACACTAATACACATACAACATGTACACCCAAACACACCCTACACTACTCCGGATGTACCCAACAGGTACCAGATAAGAATAAGATTGTCATATGATCTTCAAGACAAGGTTTAGTGGAATAAACCCAAACTCCACATAAGTAACCCACTGATAGACTAAACATCCGTTGCCTAATTTAAACATTCCTAATCGTCGTTCCCCATACGTTATATAACTAGCTATCCAGGATCGGTGAATTAAAACAATGATTCTAAAAATATTTTGAGATCCGCAAAAGAATCTACGTGGAAGTAGTATTTAAGAAAAATCCCGTGTGGTCAGCAACATAGGCAAAACAATTTAAAAGAAAATCCCATGTGGTTGGAAATAAAATTAATTAAAATTTTTAATTCCGTAATTTAAAATTTTGGTTTAATTTAGTATAAACTCCGTATATCCAGAAACCTATATAAATGCACCATGGCGGTTCCACAACTTTCGGAAAGCCACCTAAATCAAATATTGAATCAGATATTTTCCATTCCTCGAATGGATGAGATATTGGATAAATTGGGTAGATGCCAATATTTTACAACGAAAACCTAGCTAGGTTTTCACCAAATTCAGATGGATGAAAATTCTATTGCAAAAACTGCTTTTTCTACTAAGCGTGGGCGTTATGAATATACACGTACGTCTTTTGGCCTAAAAATTGCTGCAGCTACTTTTCAGAGACGTATGAATAATCTTTTGAAAGATTAGATCTACAAAGATTGCTTAGTCTATTTGGACGATAATGTTGTTTACTCCACTTCATTGGAGGAACATATTTTATCTCTGAAGAAAGTCTTTGAGAAACTGAGAGACTTAAAGTTGCAGCTAGACAAATGTGAATTCATGAAAAAGAAACTGAATTCCTAGGACATTTTGTCACAACAAATGTCATTAAACCAAACACAAAAAAAAACGAATGCAATCACAAATTTTCCGTTACCTAAGACACCTAAAAAGCTTAAATCAGTTTTGGGATTATGTGGGTTCTATCGCAAGTTCATTCCTAGTCAAAAGCTAATTCAAAATATTATCAATGAATGTGAAATCTGTAATCTGGCAAAATCAGAACATCGAGACACAAAATTGACAAATGAAACAACTCCAGAAATATTTAAAACAAGGGCTTTTTATCTCACGGGAAACCAGATCTTCCTATCTTGTATTGATATTTTTGTTTAAAATTTGCCTCATTAGTTGTAGTAAAAAGTAGAGATGGGCTAGAAGTGAAAAGAGCCATACTAAAATATTCAGTGATATAGGAAAGCCACAGGAAATTAAAGCAGACATAGATTCAGCTTTTATGTACATAGCTGGTTAAGATCCGAAGGCGTAAAAATTTCTGTTACAACCAGCAAAAATTATGTATCTGATATAGAAAGATTTCAGAAGACCGTAAATGAAAAGCTGAGAATCATCGGTAGTGAACAAAATATTGAACATAGGTGTACAAGATTTAAAAAGACAGGAAGGATTGAACACATTTGAGGAAAAAAACCGCGGTAGGAAAATTTTGAGTATGAACATAACAAAGACAATGCTTATGTTCGAAAATCTAGTAACTGAAGCTAACGACTATCCCAATGTACCACAGATTCAATATTTAGTCGATATACTTAATCGGGAGATAAATGGATTAAGAATTATACAGCGAAGCAAAAGAGGTCTTTTGAACGTAGTAAGGAAGGCATATAAATACTTATTTGGTACATTATATGAATACTACAGGAATGAGCTACAGGAAAAAATGTATGACATGTCAGAAGACTCCGTGAAAACCCATGATCTTACATTAATTATCGACGTAATCAACAGCGGAATAGACATAATTAATAGGCTCAAGGTGGAAAAAGAACAGAACCAACAAATTGCGATACTGATATTCAACCTACGATGAAAATATTCAACCAGGAAAAAATAATACGATAATACGATTGGGGGAGTGACATATCCAAAAGACTTAAGCACATGCCTACACACTAATACACATACAACATGTACACCCAAACACACCCTTCACTACCCTACCCAACAGGTACCAGATAAAAATAAGATTGTCATATGATCTTCAAGACAAGGTTGAGTGGAATAAACCCAAACTCCACATAAGTCACCCACTGATAGTCCTGAAAGAGTCCTTTTAGTACGGTTCTGATCCATTGAAGGATACGTTATAAACCTAGCTATCCAGGATCGGTGAATTAAAACAGTGATTCTAAAAATATTTTGAGAAATATTACGTGAAAGTAATATTCAAGAAAAATTCCATGTGGTCAGTAACATCTGCAAAACCATTTAAAAGAAAATCAAGTGTGGTCGGAAACAAAATTAATTAAAATTTTTAATTCCGTAATTTAAAACCAGAAACTTATATAAACACACCATGGCGGTTCCACAACTTTCGGAAACCGACCTAAATCAATTATCGAGTCAGATTAAAGAAATGAATTACTACGATGGCACACCTTCTAAAACACGATTATTTGAAACGCGTAAATTTTGAGAAAATTCTAAAGATAAAAACATCACCTTGGCTCAGTTCAGACACGAACGAAATTTTGATTGTCATCCAGACTCAGCATTAGGATCCCGTAAACAGTAAATCCTATAAGTACCCAAAGTGTTGACCAAAAAGTCAACAAACAAATCAAAGAAATGATAAAACAAGGGATCGTTGCCTTGCAAATTCTTATCTTATCGTCTATATGGACGACATCATGATAACTCCATCAACACAGTGTGAGGCGCTAGAAAGATTACAAATTGTTCTAGATGTTCTGACTTCAATATTACGAAGTGATCCTTCTTGAAAACATCGGTTCAATATTTAGGCTACAATGTTAGTGCTGGCGAAATTCGCCCAAACCCTTAGAAAATTGTTGCGTTGACTGCTCTTCCGCCTCCAAAGTCAGTCACATCGCTTAGGTAATTAATTGGATTAGCAACTTATTTCAAACAGTTTATTAAAGGATTTTCACAGTTGATGAAACCGTTATATTTTTTAACATCAGACAAAAATAAATTTATTTGGAAAGCGGAACATAAACAGATACGGAAAAAGGTTATTTCTACTCTTACTGATAAACCATTCCTTGTTATTTTTGACCCAAAATATCCAATTGAGTTACATACGGATGCAAGTTGCAGTGGCTATGGTGCAATTTTATTACACAAAATTAACGACAAGCCCCAGGTAATAGAATACTATAGCAAAGCTACTACACCTGCAGAGACAAGATACCACTCGAACTGAATCCAATCCCAAAAGTCAATATTCCTTTGCACACTATCGACATCGATATAACAGGGAAATTAAATAGCAAGAGTGATCAGAAGAAGTATGTTATTGTTCAAGTAGACGCTTTTACCAGGTATGTATATCTTAGTCATAGCCTTAAATTAGACAGTGAGATTTGCATAAAAGCTTTTCAATCGGCCGTTTCGTTGTTTGGAGTACCAAACCGAGTAATAGCTGACCAGGGAAGGTGTTTTACGGGTGCAAAGTCTTGTCAATTCTGTTCAGATCAGAAAATAAACTTGCATTTGATTGCCACAGGGGCTAGTCGAGCTAATGGTTAAGCTGGACGAACCATGAGCACATTGAAAAATATGTAAACGGCGGTTGAAACTGGAACGCAGTCCTGGCAGGACGTGTTAGGGGAGGTGCAGTTGTCAATCAATTGTACAACTAACCGTGTGACGAAGGCAAGTCCTCTTGAAATGTTATTGGGAAAGGTAGCGCGCCCATTAGGATTACTTCCACCTGGTGACATAGAAAATGATGTTGATCTGTGAAATGTAAGAGCACACGCAGAAAAGAATGTTTTAGCCACGGCAGTTTATGACAAAGAACGATTTAATAAAAATAAGGCAAAAGTTCTTAGACACAAAGTAGGAGATTTTGTGAGAGGCATCAAACCAAGATGAGTCCAAAATTCAAGGCGCCTTTTCAAATAATACAGGTTCTGGAGGGTGACAGGTACACTTTAAAGTCCTTAACCAATAAAAGAAATTATAAATATGCACATGAAGATTTGAGAAAAATGCCAGAGGGGCAAGTGCCCGAGGAGTTGAATGTGTGTGAAGAGAGTGAAAATGAAAATGTTGAAGCCACTGAAGAAAGTGAAGCACACAAATAAAGGTGACGAAAGATATACTGCTGGTCAAAGAAAATGGCACAGTAACAAGACCAGACAAATAATGCAAGCACAAGTGCAAAACAAACTGATGTTTGTTTTGATCATGGCGTGTGGGGCATTGAATTTGTAATGATGAATGAAGAAGAATAATTGATTTTGTTAAAAATTACATTATAGTAAGAATTATGTAAAGATATTGGTTAAGAAGGCTTGATATTGTTTTGTGAAATTAACTTGATAAGTTTATAGGAGTTGAAATGGAAATATTGAATCTTTTGTTTGTGAAAGGAAAATGAATAAATAATAATAAAATAATAAAATGTCTTTTTTTTTATTGAATGGAACACGAGGTCGTGTTAGAGTCAGGATAGAGTCGCCATTTTGTTGCAGTTAAGTTTAAATTTGGTAACGGTTGGTGGTGTGAGTTAACTGGCCGGCTTATAGACTGCGTCATCTGGGTGCCACGTATGTTGGCCGGAACGTCGAGTTGTAAGCTGCGAGCTAGTCTAACAAATGATGGACTGGCCGGTTTGAAAAACTGTGCGCTAGTAGAAAAAGGTATTGGAAATCCAGACCTTAAACGATTTATGTGTGAAGAATATAAAATTATGATTGATTGCTTGAGAGTTGTTGGTAATCCGGATCTCATAGCTTGAATGTAATAGGTGAAATGTTTTGAATATTTGTATTGGTTTGCTTTGAAGTCATGAAGAATGAAGAATAACTTAATGAATTAATAACGATGATCGATATTAAGGGATTACTAGCACACGAGTACGTGTGATAGGTCAGGATGGCCGTGTCGCAGATCATTTAAATGTAACGACATTTCTAGTAGTTGCGCGTTTCTGCTTGGCACGCGAGTTAACATACCCCCTCTCTCGGTCTACCCAGTACTGCAACTGAGAGCCGAGCGAAAGTTCAACGAAGATCGCCAATACGAACTCTGACGAAGATATTTGGGAGATACATACATTATACATATTTGTAATAAAGAATTCATTATCATTCTCATTTCACACCTCAAACTACTCAGTCGTTTTTTTGGAAGCTTTCCTCCCTCGGCCGCGGGATTGTAACTGGCGCAGCCGGTCAACGGACAAGGGATTAACAATGCCCACTACGCTTATCGTTCTAATTCTAAAGAGGTATTGAACATGTGACGGCAGTGGTTGTGGGGATTTTATTAGTGAGTGGTGAAATAGAAAGGAATTGGATAAAGCGTATTGAAACATAATAACGTGCAAGTGCAAGTAAAACAAAGGAAACAAACGAAATCAAGTTCAAATTGCTTTACAGGCGACCGTATATGTGTACATCAAACGCTGATAAGGCACCGGGATCGCTTGTGCGGGACAATTTACAACAATTATACCAACAAGTTACTGTGTGTGATGACCGTATATAATGTGTACATCAATCGCTGATAAGGCACCGGGATCATCCATACACCCTAACTCATAAAAATGGTTAATTAATCAACAAAAAAAAAAAAATAATAAAAAAAAAAAGAAGAGGGATTGAAAGAGGAAAAATTTTTTCTGACATGTTAAACTGCTGTGTAAGGTTGCCATTTGTGTGTCGGAGAGCGCTTGGTGTGTGCGAGAGTATTGGTTGCTCTTTGGTTACTCCGTAAGAATGGTAATTTCATCACTATGGTAATATTACATCAGCCTATATTCGCACTGCGAACGGTTGTTGTGTCTCTATAGTTCTGAGAACAACCGTTTGGCGCGGCGACAGAGCGACGTATAAGATAATAATAAATAAATAAATGTAAGTTGTGTGATTAACGACCGAATATGTGCACATCATTCGCTGATAAGGCACCGGGATCGTTTTCACTTAAAAATTTAAATGAACACAAATTTTTTTTAACAAATACAGAACTCGCTGCGCAGGAGGTGAATTTGGACATCAGTCGCCTCCAAGGCAACGGGGTCTAATTCACAGTGGGTTATAAAAATAAATGTGAGTTGTGTGATTAACGACCGAATATGTGTACAACAATCGCTGTTAAGGCACCGGCATCGTTTTCACTTATCCATTTACGTGAAAAAAAAATAATAATAATAACAATCATAATAATACTAATAAATAAAAAAAAAGACAAAAAAAAAGAAAAAAAAGGAAGAATAAAAAAAATTTGCACAGTGATACAGTTTCCTTCGGCAAAATCAAGTAAGCATGTATGTGTTTGTGTTTCGCCGCTTGTATAACCCTAGCGACGTCGACGCATCACTGTACATTGTCTGCCGCCAACAGCTGATGTCGCGGCAGAGTGGCGGCGCGACGCTTGACGCCGTGCTCGCTTGTATAAGCGAGTTCTGTTAAGTTCTGTTAAATTCAGTTGAATTCTTTTTGCACACCACGCACTACAAAAAAAAAAAAACCCACTCAATTAATTCAAGAAAAATCATGCATATATGTATAGAAAAAAAAGAACCAAAACAAAAAAAAAACCAACTTAACGCCTACTGTCGTCACATGTTCACTAACCTATAAAAAAAAATACACTCTATTCAATAGCTATTTAAATCATGTATTACAGCTAAAGTCGAAAACACGAAAAAAAAAACTACAAAGGTGGATAGAAGCACAGCAGCACTACAAGAACGACATATACATATATATAGCATATTATATACATATATAAGCACCGTTTTTCTTACAGGTTTTCTTTTATTTTGAAAAGAATACACACATATAATACACATTCAAACAGATACATATACATAGCATTACAGAATATAATACAATATATTACTACATGAATATACAAACGAAAACAAAACAAGCCTAACACCCAAAATTTTCCCTAAACAAAAACATATTATTAATATACCTATTTTTACATATTATTACACATATCATAACCATTAGGGCTAAGAAGCGGAGCTGGTCTATCTGAGATAAGGGAAGCGACAGGAACTAAAGAAAAAGACCAGTCGGTTCAATCCGAAGACAATAATCCCACCAACACTATGGATTCCGGTAACGACACAGGGCCAATAAGTCCTATCGTTAATTCATCAACAAACACAAACCTGAACCTACAACAATTACTAACTCTTGTACATTAACTACCAACCTATGAAGGCCCACCTGACAATCTTGATAGATTCATAGACAGAGTAGATCAGCTCCTTTTGTTAGCCTCATCAGTGGACCAAACAACAGGCGGACAGTACTTACTTGGAACTATCCGTGACAAAATTAAAGGCAGGGCAGACGAAGCACTGAATGTCTGCGATGTACTCCTTACTTGGGATGACATCAAAATAAACCTCAAGCGACTATACTCTAGCAAGAAAACAGAAGAAATGCTTGTTAGAGAGCTACACAACCTTCCGGACGGACTCAGTATGGGAAAATTGTATTACTCAGCCGCTAAAATAAGAAGCGATTTAATGTCACTCGCTAGAGAAGCCGACCCTAGTGCACACTCTCTCGCGGCCAAACGCGACCAATACGATAGATTCTGCCTAAATACATTCCTAACTGGATTAAAGGACTCACTTAGGTCAGCAATTAGGAATCAAAGGCCAGAGACAATCGAGAAAGCATACGAGTACGGTCAGATTGAATTAAATTTCCATAGAAGCCTGAACAAACACCAAGATAACCGACGACGCGACAACCCATTTCACAGGAATCACCCATACGCAAAAGGACAACCAACCAATAGCGACTACAACAATCGCTACATACCACGACAACAGAACTATAATAATGGCAACAACGCTCGTCATGTACCACGATATGATAACAACAGCAACAACAATGATAGCCGCTTTATACAGAGACAACAAAATTTTAACGACAATAATAATAGACGCTTCACACGTCAACATAATTCCCATAACGATAGTAATGGTCGACAAGACAGAGAAACTCTGGGCAGGAACCCCTTCCACAATAATGAACAACCAGATCAGACCCTTAGTCACCAGAACAGGAACAACCATAACCCAAGCTCCCCTATGTAACATTAACGATGATGCAAATTTTCTACTAGAAGCCTCGGGAAGCCAGTCGGCTACATAAGCAAGAAGACTCACGGATCTTCCTTGCCATTTGTTTTCTTATCACCAAACTCCATGGTGTCAAACCCTCTCAAATTCCTAATAGACACTGGATCTACTTACTCTTTCATAAATCCAGCACTTATTAACGAAGAGCACGTCAAAAAATTAACCTCGGATATCAATATCCACACTGTTCTTAATACATTCAAAATTCGGGAATATACCGATAAAATAAATTTCAAACAATTCGAAAAAATACACAATTTTAAGTTCTTATTATTTAATTTCCACTCCCACTTCAATGGCCTCTTAGGCATGGATATCCTATCTAGCCTAAATGCAAAAATAAACCTTGCCGAATCCATACTAGAAACACCAGAAACCGCCATCCCAATCCTCACAAGAGCAAACCCTGTAGACACATTACATAACCTGCCACAAAATACCAAAATGCTACTTCCGCTCCCAGTAAACTTCATGGAGGGAGATTTTATATATGAAACCACCAATTTGAATAATCAAGTATCCATAACAAGCGGTTTATACACCGCAAACGCGGGATCAGCTTATTTCGAGGTCTGCAATAACTCAGACCAGATGCAAACACTTTACCTCGAAGAACCGTTACAGGCAGAAGAGTTCTCTTTGCTAACCCACCAATACTTAAACTGCATGTCCGCGGCAACAGATACAGAACGATAAGACGACCAACAATTAAACATTCTGACGGAACACCTCAACAGCGAAGAAAAACAATACATACTTAAACTATGCAAGTCATTCAAAAGACTTTTCCACAACGAAAACAACCAACTAACGTTCTCTAACGCCATCAAACACTCTATACCAACAACAGATAATATACCGATTCACACACAATCATACCGTTACCCATTTGTACATAAAGACGAAGTCCGAAAGCAAATTTCAAAAATGCTCGAACAAAACATCATAAAAAACAGCCATTGCCCCTGGAGTGCACCCGTTTGGGTCGTACCTAAGAAAAGTGACAACATAGACGAAAAAAAGTGGCGCTTGGTAATCAATTTTCGGAAATTAAACGAGAAGACTGTCTCTGATAGATACCCTATCCCAAACATTGCAGATATACTAGACAGCATAGGAAAGACCATGTATTTCACAACAATCGACTATGCAAGTGGCTTTCACCAAATTCAAATGAACCCACGCGACGCGAGCAAGACGGCATTCACCGTCGAAAATGGGCATTACGAGTTCACGAGAATGCCCTTCGGTCTCAAGAACGCCCCTGCCACGTTCCAACGCGTTATGGACAATGTTTTGGGTGACCTAGTCGGTAACGTCTGTCTCGTCTACCTCGATGACATAATAGTATTCTCCCCCTCACTCCAAAAACATATAGCAGATATTAAATCTGTTTTCACAAAACTCCAAAACGCAAACCTAAAAATCCAACCAAGCAAGTGTAGCTTCTTAAGGAAAGAAATCGACTTCCTGGGACATATCGTAACCCAGGAAGGAGTCAAACCAAACCCACTTAAGATTCAAACCATCAAGGACTTCCCTTGCCCAAAGACACTATCGGACACGGAAATCCGCTATTCTACGATAGAGAAAGAGATGCTAGCTATCATTTGGTCTGTAAGTCACTTCAGACCATACCTCTTTGGGCGTAGATTCAAAGTAGTCACAGACCATAAGCCATTAATCTAGCTAGAAAATCTGAAAGGTCAGAATCCAAAACTACTTCGATGGAAAACTATCCTGGCCGCTTACGACTACGAAGTCGTATACAAAAAAGGGTCGCAAAACGTAGTTGCTGACGCACTCAGCAGAATTGAGCCAAACTTAAACATAAACGAAGACCCACGAATTATACCAATCGTTTCGAAACACTAAATCACTTCAATTGCCAAATAGTATTCTGTACCGGATCAACAACGCTAAGTCAAGTAGAAACACCATTTATCCATAAAGTAAGACACATAATCACAGAACCCGTGCATACTTTCGACTCCGTTACAAACACTCTTCAAGCAATCATGAAACCGAATAAAACAGTCGCTATATTTGCACCGGACGATATTTTCAAAATAATAGAAGAGTCCTATAATAACTATTTTTTTTTTGTTTTTACCACTTAAATACCAATCATAGGGGGATAGACGAAACGTATAACCATTTGAAAGAGGACATTTACTTCCCGCATTTAAAAGACACTATCACAAAAATTATAAAAAATTGTGATACCTGCCTAACCCTTAAATACGATAGACATCCCCATAGACCATTGATGCATTGATGCACCAAGCTAGCGCAAGCCTACCCCCTAAGCAATAGAAATTCAATAAAGGTCGCCGATGCCTTATTACAATTCATAAGTCACTATGGCGCACCAAAGAAAATAATTTTCGACCAGGGCGCGGAATTTTCGGGCAGTCTATTCAACGACCTCTTAACTCAATTCCAAATAACAGATCATACAACTTCATTTCAACAATTAACGGGCAATGTTTCTGTCGAGAGACTGCACTCCACCTTAACCGAACTATACAGGATAATCTTGAACAAAAGAAGGGAAGCACGCCTAGAACGCGAGCACGTCCAAATACTCGCAGAAGCAGCAGCAACATATAACAATGCAATACACTCCAGCACTTCCTATACCCCTTTCGAGCTCTTCCATGGAAGAACTCACATATTCAACAAAACAATAACATTCGACAATCACCACGATTACATTAAGAAGTTAAACGAATTTAGAAAAGACATATACCCAAAAGTACAGGAACATTTAAGCGCGACCGCAGAAAGAAGCCAAGCGAATTAAAAAAAGGCCAGAGAGACACCAGTACAAGTCGAGCCTAATGATACAATATTTAGAAAAGAAAACGGCAGAAACAAGATAACACCGAAGTAGATAGGGACAAATGCGTCACTTTCCTAACAACTAAAGGTCAAAAGTTACACAAACAAAAAATTAGAAAAACAGTTAAGAAAACAGTGGCAGGAACATAAGAAACACAAGCACTATTTAATAAATATATTATTATCAAACTAAGTAACATAAAAACCCACATTAACAAGAAATAACACTTATTCATTATAAAGTAGGAATAGCTTCAATTTAGACACTTTAATTACGTAAATAAAGTAGTCGATAGCCATTAGCCAGTAAACTAAACATTATCCCTAAACTGTTGTTTCATAAGAAACAAATAATAATATAAGAAAGAAATTAAGTAAACAAAATGTAACTTTAGCATTAGATGTAACGTTTATATACACAACACTCATGTTTAACATTAAGATACCCATTTCAAAAAAAAAACTGTTAAATTCAAAATATCGTCGGAGTTCGTGGCATATACCAACAACACGCCGCCTAATCACCTTGCTCCGATCCGGCCATTTCCCATTACGGCCTTCTCTTCGGACTGGGGGGGGGGGGAGTTAACATACCCCTCTCTCGGTCTACCCAGTACTGCAACTGAGAGCCGAGCGAAAGTTCAACGAAGATCGCCAATACGAACTCTGACGAAGATATTTGGGAGATACATACATTATACATATTTGTAATAAAGAATTCATTATCATTCTCATTTCACACCTCAAACTACTCAGTCGACGGTGAAAAATTAATGAGGCAATGATTGTTGTCAAGATATGACTTTTGCAATAAACAGTTACCATATTTTAATTTCCAAATATGTATTTTCTACTACGTATATTTTTTATGAAATATCTATTTCTCAATGTAATGACTTCTTTTGGAAATTGTATGATTTAAATTATAGTTCTTATATTAATATTCTTTGTATTTGCATTAATTAAACTATAGTATATTATATAAATGACTTACATCTGACTTAAAAATAATTTATGTAAATGATCCATTTTCATTATTTAAAATTCAAATTAGATTCAGTTGAATTATTTTGTTATATTCCAATTAGATATTTTTAAAAAGCAATTTTGGGTGGGAAGAAGAGTGAAACCCGTGCGCTTAAAGTTGACTACACGATGAGATTCTCGTTTTTTAAATTTTCGCTATATAATCGTTTTGTTGCAAAAGTAAGATACGGAAATATAGGCGGAAATAGTAATTGCGATTAGTAGTGAAAATTAAAGTCGAAGGTATCATATAAATATAGGACCCCATTACAATTGTAATGGCCCCCCGTGGTGTTCCCTGGGTACCCTATAATTACATAATAATACATATGGTCGTTATGCATCTTTTTATTCTAGTGTTTCTAATAGAGTTATTAAGAGGTGCTCAGAGTATGGTCTTACAATTAACTTCAAGAAATTATAGTGAATGCGGTTGCTTATATCTATTGATCTACTGTCTATCTATCTATATCTATCTATCTATCTATCTACTGTACTCCAGTACGGCTATAAGTAATAGCAGCCAAAATATTGTACCAATTTCTGGCTAAGGGCATATAAACGATCATTTAATTTAATTTCTCTATTTCGAAATGATCAGCATTCTTACACTGCCCAGCTACAGCCACATACATGAATACATTAATGGCATACGCATATGCAAATTAACTTTTTGCGGTATAAATTATTAAAAAAAAATAATTTTTTATTTTTTAATATTTTTCAACTTATCACTTTATTACAAGACACTTATTCTTATCTATAGATACATTTGTAAACCGTTCTTTTAATCCTCCCGAATCAGTTTGATCTTCAAATTCTGAGTCCTAATCCAATCAACCTCGGCCAGAAGCTTTTCTTTGAAACTTTCTGAACTTTCGATCTTTATGCTGAAATTATTCCACTGCACTGTGAAATTCAATTATGCTGATCGATGCAGTTTTTGATCGAAGCGCAATAAGTTGGCCGTGGTTTGGTCTCCAAGCGGAAGATGTGGGTTGTTTATTTTAGCGTTTAGCTAAGCGCTGGCAAAGGCAATGTCAAAAATAAATAAAGTTTGGGTTGTTTAATGACAAAAACAAGGCCAAAGGAAATGCCGACGAGATTGAGAATTGAAATTTGTTTATAAACTGTGGAAGGGTGCTATGTTTATGGGTTGGATAACTCTCCCCCTTCTAAAATGACGCGTCCCGCTTCATTATAATTTCGTTTAAACGCTCATTTACTTCTGTTAAAAATTCTACTTAATTATTTTGTTTTTCTAGTTCTGGCCGTTTTTGTTTGGTTACAAATATATAATTTCTGAATTTTAATATTAATATAGTAATGAAATACAAAATGATTAAAATTAATAATATAAATGAAATTGAAATTTTTGAATTGTAAATTTCAATAAATGGGTTTAAAATATTGATATTGTCAAGAGAAAGTTCTGAATTGTTGGATTTTATATATTCTTATATTTCCAGGTTTTTAAAGTGGTTGGTAGTAATGTACTCAAGTATTTTGTTTTCTGGGTTGGTGTATGAAATATTATTTATTGTATTTGTGCTGTTAAATGTTATTAAATATGACCCGTTTAAATGAGAATCGTTCACAACATTTTTTCCATTTATTAGAATGGCACCTTCTTGAATGATATCTCTATTCTCATTTTTTCTAGAATTTTATTGCAAATTTATTTTTCTCCATTTAGTAAGCGGGTAAAACAAGTCTTATATTTACTTGTAATACAATAGTTATTAAAAAGTTCGTTCTTAAAATAAGATATTTCATAAAAGGCATTTTCGCATTTTGCGACCTGATTACTTATAATTTAATGTCTTCATTATTTAAAATTTGTGTGTTGAATAAATCAATTTTGGCTAGTGTGATAGTATCAATAAGGTTTTGTAAGTCAAATGTTAATAAACGTAAATGATGTTTTCGTAACGGCAATTCTTGATCAATAAAAATATTTTTAAAGTGATCGGAAAGTGATTTTATCTCTTTAAACAATTTTGAATTAATAATAAATTGTTGGTTATTGTTTTTAATTAAATCATTTATTTTATTCTTTATTTTAATGAAATCGTTATGGTCCGGAATTCCAGCTAACCATTTATTCCCTTTGGTACCAGTTGTGACAGAATTAATTCCAGTATCTGTATTTCGTAAGTAATTTCCCATTTTGTCCGAATATTTGTATCCTTTCTAACATATCCTGATTCTAGATTGATTATTTCTTTATAAAAACTTAAGTTAGTTACGTGGAATAAGTCGGCATATGATTCATAGGTAAGGACATCCTTTTTGTCCTTGAACAGGAAGAATTCGTGATTGGAGTAATCAATTATTTTTGAAGTGGTTATCATTATGAATGGTATTAGAAGTAAGAAGAAATGAATTTTCTGTAATTAAAAAAAATATATGGTATTTGCTAAAACTTAATGTTGTCTATGTGATAAGGTTCTGTTTCTATTATTGATTATAACTTTGTTAGGTAGGTTTTCCTTAACAACCTGTTTTTTGTATTCTTTTTCATTGCGACCTTCATTATGTGTTACTAACATTTTTTCTTGTGTTCTTTAAAATTCTTGAAATGTTTTCGTGATTAATTTTATTATAAAGAATATCAAAAGGTTTTTGGTTTGTTGTAGAATGAATGCTCTGATTGAATTCTTTTGCGGCTCTAATAATTATTTCTAAATAGTCAGTGTTCGAGTTACGGGGTTTGGACTGTCACCCGCTCTCCGGTCCCTCTTACGTTCTCCACTCCCTCTTACGCTCTCCCGCTCTTCACCACAGAGTCTCCGAGGAGTCTCCGCTGCGCTTGGGAGAACCCAACGCATTAGAATAAGCTTTAGTGTAAAACTAACCACGATCAATTAAACATACGCCCGGTCGCGCCCGCGCTAATTCTACAAGTCTTCGAGTGTTTTTTTCGAGTGGTCTTTTTTTCAGCAAACTAGGAATTTTCCAGGACCAGCACCCCCCATCACCCCAACATTTTGGTCCTTCGAGCCGGATATCCTGGATTTTTCAAGTTTGTCCTTCAGCGACCAACTTATAAGATAAGTACGAAATCTCCATACCTTTTGATTGCCGGTCTGCAGCAAAAGGTTCGAAAATCCAATTTCATTCAATTTGCTGTAAGATTTATTGTCAAATCTAACGGATTTCTCCGACAAAAGGCAATTAAATAAAAGTACTTATCCATTCTCACGGGCGCCGCCATATTACCCACCGTTCTCCTTTCACCCTCATTCGTGAAAATTTCTATGTCCAAATTTCCGAATATATTTAAATATTAATCCAGTCCGATAGTGCAAAATTCCAAATGTGAAAAAGTGAATAATTTGTGCCAAGTTCAGTTAAAATTTGTAAGTCCAAAGCTCTGCCAAAATTGGCAAAAAAAAATTCTGTTCTCGTTTCACTGTGTCAAACGCAAGCCAAATTCATTTCGCAACACATTTTTGCTTTAACTCCGCAGTCCACTCATTACAATTTGCTTTGCTATCGAAGAATACAACAACGAAACAAACAACACATACCCTCTGGTCATTCCAAATAAAATATTAATTAAACATTTACCGGCCAGTTCTATATATATTACATCAACATACACTACATCCATATACATTGCATATATAACATCGACATATAATTACATCAACATATACTACATCCATATATATTACATCAACATATACTACATCCATATACATTGCATATATTACATCTACATATACTACATCCATATATTACATATATTACATGAACATATCCACATACATATATTACTGACATACATTGCGCACATTATCTGCATTCCCTTTAAACGTACACCAAAGTTTAAATTGTTTCCCGTCGGCAAATCCAAACCACAAATAAAATTTATTCCAAGTGCCGACGCGGAAAAGGCGTTTTGTTTTCCATCAATTTTTTCCGTAAATTTCCAAATTAATTTCCGAGCAATAAATTAAAAGCGGTTTTATTTTCTTTTTTTTTAACAAGTAACTTTTTCAATATTTATTAAATTTTTTAATTTTTTTTTTTTTTAAATTTTCAAAAAAATTATCCATAAATAAATAATACGACCGCCGAATACAAGTCGTTCACCCGACAAATATTTTTTCCTGTATTGCTTGGATATTAATTTGTGTTTGTTTTAGAAGCACTTACAACGCGGAGAAAAGACTCCAATTCCACCAATCCATTTTCTCCGTTTCCAGTTGTAAACACACAAAAAATTTTTCTTCGTTCTAATAAACATTTTATTTCACCGTGTTCCATATTCCAAGTGTTCCAACTGTAAATAAGGTGGACCTAATTACCATAAATTACAGGTCATTCATACAATTCGCTGTTCACTCCGAGTCACCTGTCCAATTAGTCTAAACTACGGCGTTTCCACTTCGCAATTTCTACACCACTTTCTCACCCATTACATCCTATACACTCTTTTCCCGCTGCTTTATACCGTTCACGGCGGCAAGCTTAAATTTATTAAGTGCAGTCTGAGGAATCTGTCTACTTTTCAAAAGTGTGACCGGGCTCCAAACCCGCTTTCGTATTTCTTCGAATATGCCCATCGGAGACGATAAAAAGAAATTGTCCGCTGACAAACCCAGGTCTATTTTTTCACCACAAGGGCCCAAGAGTCCAAGAATCCCAAGCTTTTCGGTGAAAACGCCTCCGGAGATTTCCGACGACTGTGCTACTCCATCCAAAGCCACAGTACAGCGCACAGCTAAAAATATGGCTGCTTCCGATCTAGCGCTAGCCAAATTCATTTCGGTTTCTGACCGCTTAAGCGAAGCTCCAACCGTCACGATGCTTAGCGTCCGTCTCGACCAAGTCCGAAGCCTTGGGACAAGGTTGAAAAGGAATTCGACCTCTGCTCAGAGTGCCTTGTGTCAGCAGGCGAAGCGGCAGCAAGCAACATGCCTATTCTCAGGGCTAAATACAGTTATTGCTATTCAGTCTATGAAAGGTGTGTTGCCCAGCTCGTTGATAAAATCGAGCAGGGCACGTCTCAATCCATCCCAGACGCAAACGTTGCGCCCCAGGCCTACATTTCCTCTGGCTGTCGGTTGCCTCCATGCGATACAGAAGTTTTCGCAGGCGACTATCTTCGCTGGCCGACTTTCCGGGATCTTTTCACAGCCATTTATATCAATAATCCACGGCTGACTCCGGTTGAAAAGTTATTCCATTTAAATGCCAAAACAAGTGGTGACGCGCATGCCATAGTTTCGATTTCGCCTCTCACCAACGAGGGTTTCCGCTCTGCGTGGGAAAACCTAATAGAGCGTTTCGAAAATAAACGATTGTTGGTAAACAGTCAATTGAAAATACTGTTTAATGTGCAGTCGATACCACAGGAATCTGGGGCGGCCTTGAAGGTACTGCAAAGTACTGTTCAAGGTTGCTTGACTGCCTTAGAACTGTCAGGCATCAACACTGAGAACTGGGACTGCCTGCTGGTATATCTGTGTTCATCCAAGCTCCCGAAGATAACTCTCTCCTTATGGGAGCAGTCGCTACATAAGAAAGCCGACATCCCGACATGGGGAGAGCTGAACACCTTCCTCACAGAACGTCATCGAACCCTAGAGGCCATCGATGATGTGAGACCGTCCGTACCAAGTCATTCGCATTCCAAAGCGATGAACTCAAGTGGGCCCTCTAGAAAACTAAATTCCTATGAGACGAAAGTGGCTCCAAAATCGAAAAGTTGCGACTTGTGCAACAAGGAAAACCATCCTGTCCGTGTATGTCCGCGTTTTCTCCAAATGTCGGTTGACGACCGGTCAGCCTACATTAAACGGAAGCAGTTATGCTTAAACTGCTTTGAAAAGGGACATCAGCTTCGTGAGTGCAAAAGCACGCACAATTGTTTTACTTGCCGTGGCCGGCATTACACGTTGTTGCACCGAAACAACCACTTTTCCAGCAATTCAAGCCCTTCAAATCCTGCAAGGCCAATTTCCGCTAATCAGGCCAATTTCGTTCCAAATGAGCAAGCCGGTGTTCAAAATTATTTCGCCACGGGCTCAAGAGCTATCCTTCTTGGCACTGTCATAATCAACATTTCCTATCTTGGCACTAACTTTAAGGCACGCGCCCTGATCGACTCCGGATCAGATTCATAACCGAGCGACTGTTCAATCTAATTAGATTGCCATTCCAGGTGGTTCAAGCCCAAGTCTCGGGCTTAAACCAAACAGTAGCTGCTCAGTCCATGAAGCTCTGCAGTTTCACCATCCGATATCCGACTAGGCCCGCGTTGCAGTTGGAGACGACGGCCTATGTCCTCCCTCAACTAGCCGGAAATCTGCTTTCCTACCCAATTCCGCAAAATTTCCTTCGGGATCTTCCCGATTTTCCACTGTCGGATCCGAAATTCTATGAGAGCGCATAAATAGATGTCCTTATCGGAGCCGACATTCTGCCTTCGGTCCTTGGGGCAAGAGACCATTTTCGGCTGGGTATTAACTGGTCCAGTGTCAGCCTCAGCCCAAAGTAGAATTTCCTCTTTTTCGACACAGATCTCCCACGCGTACGATAATTCACTGGACAAACTACTCACAAAATTTTGGGAGGTGGAGAATATACCAACAAAGTTGGTGAAAGAATCCGATTCCATGTGCGAGAAGAATTTCCTTCAAACGACCACGAGAAACCAGTGCGGCAAATATGTCGTTACTCTGCCTTTTCGCGACCCAGAACATATCGGTTCCGGGCTAGGGCATTCTAGGGCTTTCGCGTTGGCTCAGTTCTTAAGAAATGAGCAGCGTCTAAAAAGAGATGAGGCCTTGAAAGCGAGATCCAGGAATATCTCGACTTAAAGCACATGCGACAAGTTCTTCCTACCCATGCAACGCCTATTATATGCCACATCACGCCGTCTTAAAACCGGAAAGCGTAACTACTAAACTCCGTGTAGTATTCAATGCCTCCAGCCCTTCATCGAATGGTACCAGTTTAAATGATATCTTTCATGCTGGCCCTGTCTTACAGTCCGACTTGACAATTCAAATTCTGAAGTGGCGCTATTTCCGATACGTGTTCAGTGCCGATATTGAAAAAATGTATCGGCAGATCTGGGTAGATCCGAAACACACTCCATTCCAGCGAATACTTTTCCGTAACAATAGAGGGGAAATCAGAGATTTCGAATTGAAAACAGTAACCTTTGGAGTCAATTGCTCGCCTTTCCTGGCCATCCGAGTACTGCAGCAGCTAGCGGCTGACGTAGAACTCAACCATCCAAAAGCTAGCAATGTCATTCGAAATTTCATGTATGTGGATGATGTTCTAGCCGGAGCGGACTCTACGGAAGAAGCTCAGCTCATGGTGCACGAGCTCCGAGACGCTCTGAATTCCGCCGGATTTCCATTGAGGAAATGGACCTCCAACAAAAAGGAAGTTTTAGCGGCCATTCAGAGCAACCATCTTTTAAATACTGATTTTCTCGAGATCGATGCAGAAAGTACTGCCAAAACCCTCGGTATTCGCTGGAAGGCAACCTCCGACGAATTCTTCTTCGTCCCGCCAGAGTTGGCTATCGAAACGTCCTTTACAAAACGCCAAGTCCTGTCCCAAATGGCCAAATTGTTCGACCCTGCAGGCTGGTTAGCACCGTTTATCGTTCGAGCTAAAATTTTCATGCAGGAGATTTGGCTGCAGGAGCTTGGGTGGGACGAAAACATTCCAAATGACCTTTTTCAGCGATGGCTTAATTTTCTCCAAAGTTATTCGGTTTTAGAGCAGATACGCATTCCACGCTGGCTATCGTTTCATCCAGATTTCAAGGTCGAGCATCATGGCTTTTGCGATGCATCGCAAAAGGCTTATGGGGCGGCAATATATGTCCGCGTAGAAGTGGGCAGCACCATTATGGTGCAACTCCTAACCGCGAAAACCCGGATAGCATCAGTCAAAATGGTTTCGCTCCCAAGACTGGAGCTGTGCGGAGCGTTATTGCTTTCCGAAATGGCTGCAGCCATCATTCCGCAGATGCCTACGATTAACTCGAAACTTTTCTGTTTGACGGACTCCACGATAGTGCTTGCATGGTTAAGCAAGCCAGCGTGCCAGTAGACCACATTTGTAGCCAATAGGGTGACGAAGATCGCCCAGGCCACAAAAACAGAGAATTGGTCCATGTTCAATCTGAGCATAATCCAGCAGACCTGGCAAGTAGAGGAGTTTCCCTCCAAGATCTAGCCGATAGCCAGTTATGGTGGCACGGACCGACTTGGTTGCAAAATCCAGGCAACCATCTCGCAAAAGCTCCTTCTGAAGAGTTGTTGGCACGTTTCTTCAAGGTAGAGAAAGCTCTACGGGTCCTTGCTTATGTTCATCGCTTCATTCAGCGGTGCAGGAAGCAGCCATCTCCATCTGATGTGCATTTGCTGGCCACTTAAATCGCCGCTGCCGAGCGGTTCCTAATTTCGAACACTCAGCGCAGAGAATTCCCTGTGGAATATCATATATATAATATAATATAGCCTAAGTGAAAAGCGTCCAGTGCCAAGTTCAAGTGCCATCCTAAGCATGAACCCGTTTCTAGATCCGCAAGGACTGATCAGGGCGTGCGGCCGTGTGGCGGCTTCCGAAAGCCTTCAATACAATGAACGGCATCCAGTGATTCTTCCGTATAACTGCCTGCTTTCTCGCCTCCTTGCGAATTTCACTCATCGCATAACTCTCCATGGTGGTAACCAGTTGATGGTGCGACTCATCCGGTCGAAATACTGGATTCCGAGAATTAAAAACCTGATGAAAGCAGTTGTAAATTCGTGCAAAGTATGTGTGATCCACAAAAAGCGGTTGCAAAGCCAACTGATGGGTGTCCTGCCCAAAGAAAGAGCATCGTTCTCCCGACCATTCACGTATACTGGCATGGATTACGCCGGTCCGTTCGATATAAATAACTATACGGGAAGAGCATGTCTTATTACATAGGGGTATGTGTTAGTTTTTGTTTGTTTCTCCACCAAGGCCATCCATTTAGAGCCTACATCTGACTTAACGACCGAAAAGTTTCTTGCCGCTTTCTCTCGTTTTGTATCCAGAAGAGGGTGTCCACGTCAAGTCCAGTCAGACAATGGCAAAACCTTTGTTGGTGCTGCCACCCTGCTTTCCCGCGATTTCCTTCAAGCCGTAAAAGAGTCGGTGACGAATGCCTATATTCATCAAGAGATGCAATGGCAATTTATTCCTCCGGGGGCACCCCATATGGGAGGCCTTTGGGAAGCAGGTGTAAAAAGTTTTAAGACGCTATTTTACAAATGCACTGCCACACGAAAATACACGTTCGAAGAGCTCTCCACGCTCTTGGCAAAAATAGAAGCGTGCCTTAACCCCAGGCCGCTCTCTCCTATGTCTGAGGATCCGACAGATTTGCTGGCTCTGACGCCAGGTCATTTCCTTGTCGGGGGACCCCTTATGTCCACGGTGGAACCCGAAGTAAAGGGAGAAACGAAATCCATTCTTAATCGGTGTCAGCATTTGAAAGCTCTCCATCAGCAGTTCCGTGTGCGATGGAAAGAAGAGTACCTCAAAGAACTCCACAAGCGCTCGAAATGGCAGGCCCCGTCCAAAAATCTCCGCATCGATGACATGGTCGTCATCAAGGACGACAACTTACCCTCTAATGAGTGGCGGCTCGGCAGAATTGAGTCTGTCTTCCCAGGAGCCGACGGCAACGTCCGTGTAGTAAATATCCGTACTGCACGTGGAGTTGTTAAACGTCCAGTGGCAAAAGTCTCCACAATAAAAGGCGCTCCTCTCGTCCTTAGTTGTAGTTCACTAGCACTAATCATCCATTATTTTTCATTTCGTTTTCGATCTCCTTTCGACATTCAACTACGCGCAGCATGGCCCCTCGTCAACAAAACGCACGCAGTCCTCGTGCCTTGGAGAGCAGACGTACCCGAGGTATTCAATCCTACCGATGCCGAGTCTGCCGCGGTATCCATCCTCTTCGGAAGTGCGCGAGGTTCCTAAAGCTCTGCGCTGAAAAGCGTTTGCGAGCAGTCCTCATTAACAAATACTGCGCCAATTGCCTTGCTCACGAGCATTCCACGGGAGACTGCCGAAGCGGTGATCGTTGCAAGAAGTGCGACCGATCCCACCACACGCTGCTCCACATGCACGAGCAGGTTAGCTCGTTGTCGCGGTCGCGAGCGTGCTCGCGTCTCCAACCGGTGCCAACCCGGCAAGCAGCTTCGGCCTCGTCCCAACGTTCCCGCCGGCAAAATCCGCCAACACAGCGTAGGAGTTCACCGCCACGACGCCCGAAATCGGCCACGCCAGGCCCATCGCTCTCGTCGCTGCTG
The DNA here is from genome assembly GCF_000001215.4 of Drosophila melanogaster. NCBI lineage: Eukaryota > Metazoa > Arthropoda > Insecta > Diptera > Drosophilidae > Drosophila > Drosophila melanogaster. Next base: position 2,672,700 of record NC_024512.1, on the reverse strand, counting down.
CAACGCCACAGCGTGAACATCCTTTCGACAGCGCTGGTCAAGTTGGAGACCGGCACGAAGACCTTTTTGGGTGCATCGTGTCCGGTGCCTGCAGCCTGCCGTAGGATGACTGTTTTGCAACCCCAGTGATTGCAAGGGGGGCGGAATGTTCAAGTTACGGGGCTTGGACTGTCACCCGCTCTCCGCTCCCTCTTACGCTCTCCCGCTCTTCACCTCAGAGTCTCCAAGGAGTCTCCGCTGCGCTTGGGATAGCCTAACTAATTAGAATAAGCATCAGTGTAAAAACTAACCACAGCGAATAAACATACGCCCGGTCGCGCCCGCGCAATTACGAAAAGTCTGGTGTTCGCTTTTCTTCGAGTGTTTCTTTTCAGCATATTTGAATTCCAGGACAGCATCCCCTACATCCCAACACCACCTAAATCAAATATGGAATCAGATATTTTCCATTCCTCGAATGGATGAGATATTGGATAAATTGGGTAGATGCCAATATTTTACAACGAATGATCTAGCAGGTTTTCACCAAATTCAGATGGATGAAAATTCTATTGCAAAAACAGGTATGCCTTTTGGCCTCCAAATTGCTGCAGCTACTTTTCAGAGACGTATGAATAATCTTTTGAAAGATTTGATCTACAAAGATTGTTTAGTCTATTTGGGCGATATTGTTGTTTACTCCACTTCATTGGAGGAACATATTTTATCTCTAAAGAAAATCCTTCAGAAACTGAGAGACTTGAAGTTGCAGCTAGACAAATGTGAGTTCATGAAAAAGAAACTGAACTTCTAGGACATATTGCCACAACAAATGTCATTTAGCCAAACCCAAAAAAAAACTAATGCAATCACATATTTTCCATTACGATAAAATCACTTTTGGGATTATGTGGGTTCTATCGCAAGTTCATTCCTAACTTTGCCAAGATAGTTAAACCCATGACCCTAATATGACCCGATATTAATCTACCCTGATTTTTCAAAGACCTTTTCTCTAACAACTGACTCTAGTAATGTAGTTATTGGTGCAGTGCAGAACGCTGAACGAACACGAAATCAACTATGCTACTATTGAAAAAGAATTATTAGCTATAGTTTGGGCGACAAAATATTTCGGCAGGCAGTTTGAAATAATGAGTGATCACAAACCATTGGTATGGCTCAATAATATCAAAGAACCGAACATGAAATTACAAAGGTGGAAAATTTAGCTTATTGAATTCGATTATAAAATAAAATATCTTTCAGGCAAAGAAAACTATGTCTCGCGGCTGCTATTTCCCGCACAAAGATAGAAGAAGTCATGGTTGGCAAATAGCAAGACGCAACTATACATAGTGCTAATGAAGATAATTTAAATTATATATCAATAACGGAGAGACCAATCAATTTCTTTTCTAGACAAATAGAGATAAAGGCGGCAGTGGCACAACAAATGTAAGCCACTTCTTTCAAAAACTAAAGATTAAAATAATCTATAAGGAAATGACCCTTGAACTCGACAAAGCCCCATGTGTGCACTAGAAAAGCGCAATTTAATGATGAGGATTTTTAGGTCTAATGCGGAATCTAAGAATTTAATCCTGAAGAAACATAAAGAACTTCTACATCCAGATACAGAAAAAACCATTAATTGGTTTAAAGAAAAATACTATTACCCTGATAGTCAAAAGCTAATTCAAAATATTATCAATGAATGTGAAATTTGTAATCTGGCAAAAACAGAACATCGTGACACAAAATTGACATATAGAAACAACTCCAGAAATATTTAACACAAGGGATTTTTGAAAAATAAATCTAGTAACTGAAGAAAACGACTATCCCAATGAACCACAGATTCAATATTTAGTCGATAAACTAAAACGGTAAGTAAATGGATTAAGAATTATTCAGAGAAGCAAAAGAGGTCTTTTGAACGTAGTAGGGAAGGTATATAGTAACGTAATTATGCCTTGCTCATAATTCACTTATACAAAAGACCGACCGCATTGGTACGCCGTATCGATTGCTCGTAAAATAAACAAACATTTCTCGATATTGCGCATCCACCCAAGCCGTGATCAAAACCCATCCACTAGGCAGGCACATAGCCACGTAGCACATAATTACATTTATCATATGTTTGCACATAAGCATAAGCAATAAGCAATGCATTAACCCAGTACATCTAAGATTTTCCCACACCAATTGTTTCAGTCTTAAGCTGATATTCAATAAAAAAAAACGCAAAGCGGATTCATTCGGAGTTTTTATTTATTTCGGCGTTGATCTTAGTTCAAATACGGATCATTTATTAGACTCAAAACAAAAAGTATTTTACTGGCGCAGTCGGTAGGATACTAAAAAGGTATCCGAAAAAAGAACCGCGAGTGGAAAATAAATTAACTTTTATAACCCAATACTCGTAAACAATTACGCTTGTGATTTTCGTTACTTCAACTTGGATTATAAATCCATTTCGGTTTTCCTAATAAAGTGGAAGAAAACAGAAGAATGTTTCTCATTACAAATAATAAAATTATAGAAAAGTAAAAATTTGTAACTAAGCTACCCAATCAGCAAATAAAAAAATATAAATCAACTTATAAGTGCAGCAGTACAAATCAAAACAATTAATAAAAAATCGAGGACTGGTTCACCTTGAGGTCAAGGTTAATTGCTGAATACAAACCCCAAACGCCAAATTATAAACTTTTGGATAATTTCCGAGAAACACCATACAAAGGAAATTTACGAGCATTCCGCGAGGAAGCTGAAAGAAGGCGTCAACTCTTAGTAGCTAAACTACATCTAGATGGTCATAATACCGACCTTATCATTTATTTGCAAGCAATAAGGGACTCTATCAAGGCTCTTATTCGAAAATTACCAACTAATTTGTTCTGTATTTTGGCTCATCATGAAATTTACGATTTAAGAACCCTAATTAACGTAGCACAAATTGAGTTTATGAAGAACACGCAAACGCTTATATGAAGCAAAATTTCGAAAAATAAATATTAAAACTAAAATTGAAAATAATACTTTCCGTGCAAAATTGTGTAATTGGAAAACCCATTTTATGCAAACGAAAATGTAGAACAAATAGACTCCGATCATTATAAAATCACAAATCGGAATAGAGTCACTCATTACTATAAAACACAGAAAAAGAAAACTTTTAATAAAGTCCCAATTTCACAGGAATCTGTGGTATAATAATGATGTTACTTCTATTATTTGGGACTAAATAATAATAATTGGAAATAAACAACATTGACACCAATCACGGCTATTTCCTTTTTTCAAGTAAACCCATTCAAATGCCATCAGCTTTTGAACATCATTGCATAAAAATTAATTTAACTGAAATTAACACTTTGTATACGAACTTATGCAGTTCATTGAATACATAGAGGACTTAGAGATGGGCATGCAACTTTCACGCTTAGGACTTTTCAACCCATAACTACGTGCTTACGACAAATTAAATAACGTTAACAGCCAAAACATACTACTGATTAAAACATCAACTTGGATGAATTTCAAAGACAACGAACTACTAATCATTCCACACACATCCATAACCAAACACTGATCAAAACGGATACCAGTTCGATTACTCAGACCACGAGTCTTACTTTGAAAATAAAAATAAAATCTTTAATCAAAAAAATGAAGAAATAAGTAATGATTGCATCACAAATATAATTAAACATAAAATCCAATTTGCAATTTCATTCAAATCCCCACAAAAGAAATGATTAAATATGTTGAGCCAAATATAATTTTGTCATGGAATTTAACTAAAACTAGCGTAGTAGAAACCCGTCAAAAACTGAACAACAATGTCAAGATAAAGGGAAACAAAATTATTACAGTAAATCAATGCAGAATTGAAATCGAAAACATTATCTTAGTAGACTTAACGCCGTTATACGCACCACTAGATATAATTAAGATAAAACACAATGACGTTGTGAAACTATTCGTTTCAAATATTTATTGTGACTGATCTAGAGTACAATATTACTGCACGCAGGCAGCCAAATTACACGCTAAAGAGAGTCTCACAATAAGAGAAAAAAGCTTCTGATTACCGCGACCACAAGTTGAACATCGGGAGAAGGTACTGTTTGCCCTGCCGTCATACCATCATCCTGGTCGTTTTCAAATACAATTACGTCAACACAGACATTCTTCCTGATAGGATTGAACAGGCGATATCCCTTAGAAGCATCAGAGTATCCAACCAAAAAATTTTCTTCGCCCTTCGCAGAAAACTTCGAATTGAAAACAGTAACCTTTGGAGTCAATTGCTCGCCTTTCCTGGCCATCCGAGTACTGCAGCAGCTAGCGGCTGACGTAGAACTCAACCATCCAAAAGCTAGCAATGTCATTCGAAATTTCATGTATGTGGATGATGTTCTAGCCGGAGCGGACTCTACGGAAGAAGCTCAGCTCATGGTGCACGAGCTCCGAGACGCTCTGAATTCCGCCGGATTTCCATTGAGGAAATGGACCTCCAACAAAAAGGAAGTTTTAGCGGCCATTCAGAGCAACCATCTTTTAAATACTGATTTCTCGAGATCGATGCAGAAAGTACTGCCAAAACCCTCGGTATTCGCTGGAAGGCAACCTCCGACGAATTCTTCTTCGTCCCGCCAGAGTTGGCTATCGAAACGTCCTTTACTAAACGCCAAGTCCTGTCCCAAATGGCCAAATTGTTCGACCCTGCAGGCTGGTTAGCACCGTTTATCGTTCGAGCTAAAATTTTCATGCAGGAGATTTGGCTGCAGGAGCTTGGGTGGGACGAAAACATTCCAAATGACCTTTTTCAGCGATGGCTTAATTTTCTCCAAAGTTATTCGGTTTTAGAGCAGATACGCATTCCACGCTGGCTATCGTTTCATCCAGATTTCAAGGTCGAGCATCATGGCTTTTGCGATGCATCGCAAAAGGCTTATGGGGCGGCAATATATGTCCGCGTAGAAGTGGGCAGCACCATTATGGTGCAACTCCTAACCGCGAAAACCCGGATAGCATCAGTCAAAATGGTTTCGCTCCCAAGACTGGAGCTGTGCGGAGCGTTATTGCTTTCCGAAATGGCTGCAGCCATCATTCCGCAGATGCCTACGATTAACTCGAAACTTTTCTGTTTGACGGACTCCACGATAGTGCTTGCATGGTTAAGCAAGCCAGCGTGCCAGTAGACCACATTTGTAGCCAATAGGGTGACGAAGATCGCCCAGGCCACAAAAACAGAGAATTGGTCCATGTTCAATCTGAGCATAATCCAGCAGACCTGGCAAGTAGAGGAGTTTCCCTCCAAGATCTAGCCGATAGCCAGTTATGGTGGCACGGACCGACTTGGTTGCAAAATCCAGGCAACCATCTCGCAAAAGCTCCTTCTGAAGAGTTGTTGGCACGTTTCTTCAAGGTAGAGAAAGCTCTACGGGTCCTTGCTTATGTTCATCGCTTCATTCAGCGGTGCAGGAAGCAGCCATCTCCATCTGATGTGCATTTGCTGGCCACTTAAATCGCCGCTGCCGAGCGGTTCCTAATTTCGAACACTCAGCGCAGAGAATTC